>NC_092106.1:31583385-31723385 GCF_045679555.1 Salvelinus alpinus | reverse complement strand
GTATATGTTTCTAGTCAGGACACAGTCTGTAGCTGTGACATACAGCCTACTGAACAACAGGTGCCAACTATACCACAGTACAAAAACAGACTTCTGTCTCGACGAGACACTGGTCAAGTAAAGCTTAGAGCGAGAAAGTGACATTTTAATGATCCACCACCTTGAGAGTGTTTGGGAGGTGGGGAACACTGAATCATTTGTTTTTCCTAGATAGGG
Source organism: Salvelinus alpinus (assembly GCF_045679555.1). Classification (NCBI taxonomy): domain Eukaryota; kingdom Metazoa; phylum Chordata; class Actinopteri; order Salmoniformes; family Salmonidae; genus Salvelinus; species Salvelinus alpinus. Next base: position 31,723,169 of record NC_092106.1, on the reverse strand, counting down.
AAGGAAAAGTGACAAGAGGGAACGGACTGATGGGATGTGACTTGGCAAGTAGGCATCGGTATCAGGCCAAACAACTGTGACAACAGTGTGTGTGTGTGTGTGTGTGTGTGTGTGTGTGTGTGTGTGTGTGTGTGTGTGTGTGTGTGTGTGTGTGTGTGTGTGTGTGTGTGTGTGTGTGTGTGTGTGTGTGTGTGTGTGTGTTAATTAGTTCTGGAGTAATTCTGAGTGCCAATACTGTGCCCCATATTCACATGTCACTGGAGCAGATGCCATGTGTTCCTCCACACATGTCACTTTTACTTTCAGCTCCCTTTTAAAGGAGGGAGAGAAACATTGAAAAATGAACAGATTTTCCCCAAGACGTCTCTCCTCATGGGCCTCTGTATTCACAAGCCAAGAAAATGGAGTGAGGATTTGAAAGGGAAAAAATGAAGAAAAAACCCCAACATTTCTTTACAAATGTCAGAAGGACATTTTCTAAATGGATTCCCAAACACAATATTAACATTTTTTAACACTCTCTTCGCATCTCTTTCCAAGAGTGTATTTCCATATGAAGAAGGCTGGCTGCTGGCATACACACTTTAGTCTTTATAGCAAGCACACACAGACACAATTGGTTCTTGGCATCTTTTCAGCAGGCAAAAACCTGATTTTCTATTTCTTTGTTTGCTGCATTGATGGAGATGCAGGTGCATATGTGTGAGAGGGGGAGGGAAAGAGAGAGACAGTGACAGAAAGTGACACACACCATATGTCAGGGAAGACGGGGGTAGGCACAGCATCAGGTGCTAAAACAGAGACCATCCACTGCAAGAATAAGGACAAGACCATCCACTGCAAGGACAAGACCATCCGCTGCAAAACAAGGACAAGATCATCCACAGCAAGACCAAGGACAAGACCATCCACTGCAAGACCAAGGACAAGACCATCCGCTGCAAGACCAAGGACAAGACCATCCACTGCAAGAACAAGGACAAGACCATCTGCTTCAAGAACAAGGACAAGACCATCCACTGCAAGAACAAGGACAAGACCATCCACTGCAAGACCAAGGACAAGACCATCCACTGCAAGAACAAGGACAAGACCATCCACTGCAAGAACAAGGACAAGACCATCCGCTGCAAAACAAGGACAAGACCATCCACTTCAAGGACAAGACCATCTGCTTCAAGAACAAGGACAAGACCATCCTCTTCACGAACAAGGACAAGACCATCTGCTGCTGCAAGAACAAGGACAAGACCATCTGCTGCTGCAAGAACAAGGACAAGACCATCCGCTGCAAGAACAAGGACAAGACCATCCACTTCAAGGACAAGACCATCTGCTGCAAAACAAGGACAAGACCATCCACTGCAAGACCAAGGACAAGACCGTCTGCTGCAAGAACAAGGACAAGACCATCCGCTTCAAGGACAAGACCATCTGCTGCTGCAAGAACAAGGACAAGACCATCCGCTTCAAGAACAAGGACAGGACCATACGCTGCAATACCAAGGACAAGACCATCCGCTTCAAGAACAAGGACAAGACCATCCGCTGCAAGACCAAGGACAAGACCATCCACTGCAAGAACAAGGACAAGACCATCCGCTGCAAGAACAAGGACAAGACCATCCACTGCAAGAACAAGGACAAGACCATCCGCTTCAAGAACAAGGACAAGACCATCTGCTGTTGCAAGAACAAGGACAAGACCATCCACTGCAAGACCAAGGACAAGACCATCTGCTGCTGCAAGAACAAGGACAAGACCATCTGCTTCAAGACCAAGGACAATACCATCCACTGCAATACCAAGGAGAAGACCGTCCGCAGTGTCATCGACCCCAGTAAGGAGAAGTGTAGCGGTGAAAGGTGAAAGACATTGTGAGTCAGAAGGGCAGCAGGATTCTACCGACTCTGGTAGACTAGGTAGTAGTGTGCTGTGGTCGGCAGCACTAACCCCTGGACCACACAGGCCACAGTTGCTAACAATTTTGCAATCAGCAATATGAGGGCACATGCACTCACAGGCAGCACACACACATGACCTGTACTTTCCTTCCTCTACTCCACAGGCATCCCAAACCTGGAGATCTGTCTAGCTCCTTGCATATGACAGAGAAACAAGCAGATGTATCCATCTATAACGAGACGTCTTATTATTTCCAGTGTATGATTGATATATCTCTATTCTGTCAGCTGTTCTACAAACACATCAGTCTACTTTGGGCTTGAATGTTGGATGCTTGTCCTGAATCACATGCACATATATATACACATCCTGTCATACTCTAGGCAGGTAGCCAAGAGGTTAGAGAGGCCGGCCAGCAAGTCAGCTTAAATCCTGGGTCTGTCATGATGTGAGTCAGCAACCAGAGGTATTGAATCCTACACGTCGTCTCCTCTCGTTGTGCTTTTGAGCAAGACACTTACCCCCTAAACTGCTCCAGGGGTGCTGTGCCATGGCTGATCCTGCTCCAGGGGTGCTGTGCCATGGCTGATCCTGTTCCAGGGGTGCTGTACCATGGCTGATCCTGCTCCAGGGGTGCTGTGCAATGGCTGATACTGTTCCAGGGGTGCTGTACCATGGCTGATCCTGCTCAAGGGGTGCTGTACCATGGTTGATCCTGCTCCAGGGGTGCTGTACCATGTCTGATCCTGCTCCAGGGGTGCTGTACCATGGCTGATCCTGCTCCAGGGGTGATGTGCCATGGCTGATCCTGCTCCAGGGGTGCTGTGCCATGGCTGATCCTGCTCCAGGGGTGCTGTGCCATGGCTGATCCTGCTCCAGGGGTGCTATGCCATGGCTGATCCTGCTCCAGGGGTGCTATGCCATGTCTGATCCTGCTCCAGGGGTGCTGTACCATGTCTGATCCTGTTCCAGGGGTGCTATGCCATGTCTGATCCTGCTCCAGGGGTGCTGTACCATGGCTGATCCTGCTCCAGGGGTGCTGTACCATGGCTGCTCCTGCTCCAGGGGTGCTGTGCCATGGCTGATCCTGCTCCAGGGGTGCTATGCCATGGCTGATCCTGTGTTCTAACCTCTACAGCCTCAGTGTCTAGGTGGCGTTTGGGATAAAGCAGAAGACACATTTTCTCTTCCTGTGGATGATAAAATGATGTTCTTCATCTTCAGTCACAGGGGGGAGTGGAGTTATGTTCTCTTTAGGTAATATTGTTACATCAACTTTGTGTACGTCATGAAATGAACATGAATATATTCCTGACTGTGTGTTTTATGTCATCTCCCCCACTATCCTAGCTCAGACTGGAAAGCTTGTCAACATTCATTCATTATCAATATGAGAACAAACAAATTATTTTGTCTGAGTGCCTGTGTGTGTGTGTGTGTATACGTGTGTGTCTGCAAGTGTGCATGGATGATGGTTTGTGTGAGTGTGTGTGAGATCAGGATGAATGAGTTCTGAATAGGAGAATAAAAAAGTGTTTGTTGGTGACAGAGAGAAACCCTATGGGTGTTTCAGTGTGTATATGTGTGTGTGTGTGTGTGTGTGTGTGTGTGTGTGTGTGTGTGTGTGTGTGTGAGAGAGAGAGAGAAAGAGACAGACAGATTATGTGTATGTTCAGTATAAGTGTGAGCACACAAACATAACTTCCTTAGTATCGTGAGTGTGTTTATGTGTGTGCGTGTCGGTGCAAGTGTGTGTGTGTGTGCGTGCGTGTGCATTTGTGAGTGTGTGTGTGTGTGTGTGTGTGTGTGTGTGTGATAGAGGAATTACATTGTAACCAGAAGCTGTCAGACACTCCTCTCTTAAGGCACTGGGCTCATTAGAGTGTCTGTCGGCATTACGTTACATTGTTAAATCCCAAATCCCAAATCCCATTCCAATCCTGCCCGACACTACACAGGGATTTAAGGTTGATTGATTCAACTATGGGATAAGAGGAATGGGAATGTGTAGGAAATCCAGGACAATCCATTGGAATATGTGGGAGTTTCATATGATTTGAAGATTGCACGGGGAGCAACCTTGTTGATTGGCAATGCTAGACAGCAGTGAGATTTCACTGGATCTGTGGAGAGGAGAGTGGAGGGGAGAGGACAGGAGAGAAGAAGAGTGGAGAGTAGAGGAGAGTAGGGGAGAGGAGAGGAGAGTAGGGTTGAGGAGAGGAGAGTAGAGTAGGGTTGAGGAGAGGAGAGTAGGGTAGAGGAGAGTAGAGTAGAGGAGAGGAGGGTAGAGGAGAGGAGAGTAGGGTTGAGGAGAGGAGAGGAGAGGAGAGGAGAGTAGGGGAGAGTAGAGTAGGGTTGAGGAGAGGCGAGCAGGGTAGAGGAGAGTAGGGTAGAGGAGAGGAGAGTAGGGGAGAGGAGAGGAGACTAGAGTTGAGCAGAGGAGAGTAGGTTTGAGCAGAGGAGAGTAGGGTTGAGGAGAGGAGGGTAGGGTAGAGGAGAGGAGAGTAGGGTTGAGGAGAGGAGGGTAGAGGAGAGGAGAGGAGAGTAGGGTAGCGGAGAGGAGAGTAGGGTAGAGGAGAGGAGAGGAGAGTAGGGTAGAGGAGAGGAGAGTAGGGGAGAGTAGAGTAGGGTTGAGGAGAGGCGAGCAGGGTAGAGGAGAGCAGGGGAGAGGAGAGGAGAGGAGAGTAGGGGAGAGGAGAGGAGAGTAGAGTTGAGCAGAGGAGAGTAGGGTTGAGCAGAGGAGAGTAGGGTAGAGGAGAGGAGAGTAGGGTTGAGGAGAGGAGGGTAGAGGAGAGGAGAGTAGAGGAGAGGAGAGGAGAGTAGGGTAGAGGAGAGGAGAGTAGGGTAGAGGAGAGGAGAGGAGAGTAGGGTAGAGGAGAGGAGAGGAGGGGAGAGTAGAGTAGGGTTGAGGAGAGGCGAGCAGGGTAGAGGAGAGTAGGGTAGAGGAGAGGAGAGTAGGGGAGAGGAGAGGAGAGGGAGAGTAGGGTAGAGGAGAGGAGAGTAGGGTTGAGAGTAGAGTAGGGTTGAGGAGAGGCGAGCAGGGTAGAGGAGAGCAGGGGAGAGGAGAGGAGAGTAGGGGAGAGGAGAGGAGAGTAGAGTTGAGCAGAGGAGAGTAGGGTTGAGCAGAGGAGAGTAGGGTAGAGGAGAGGAGAGTAGGGTTGAGGAGAGGAGGGTAGAGGAGAGGAGAGTAGGGTAGAGGAGAGGAGAGGAGAGAGGGGAGAGGAGAGGAGAGGAGAGGAGAGGAGGGTAGAGGAGAGGAGAGTAGGGTAGAGGAGAGGAGAGGAGAGGAGAGTAGGGTAGAGGAGAGGAGAGGAGAGGAGAGGAGGGGAGAGGAGGGGAGAGTAGAGTAGGGTTGAGGAGAGGCGAGCAGGGTAGAGGAGAGTAGGGTAGAGGAGAGGAGAGTAGGGGAGAGGAGAGGAGGGTAGAGTAGAGGAGAGGAGAGGAGGGTAGAGGAGAGGAGAGTAGAGGTTGAGGAGAGTAGGGTTGAGGAGAGTAGGGTTGATGCAGAGGAGAGTAGGGTAGAGGAGAGTAGGGTAGAGGTAGAGTAGAGGTAGAGGAGAGTAGGGTTGAGGAGAGGTGAGGAGGGTAGAGGAGAGGAGAGTAGGGGAGAGGAGAGGAGAGTAGGGGAGAGGAGAGTAGGGTAGAGGAGAGGAAAGTAGGGGAGAGGAGAGGAGAGTAGGGTTGAGGAGACGAGAGTAGGGTTGAGGAGAGGAGAGTAGAGTAGAGGAGGGTAGAGGAGAGGAGAGTAGGGTTGAGGAGAGTAGGGTTGAGGAGAGGAGAGGAGGGTAGAGTAGAGGAGAGGAGAGGAGAGGAGAGTAGAGGAGAGGAGAGTAGGGTTGAGGAGAGGAAAGTAGGGTTGAGGAGAGTAGGGTATGATGAGAGGAGAGTAGGGTAGAGGAGAGTAGGGTAGAGGAGAGTAGGGTAGAGGAGAGTAGGGTTGAGGAGAGGTGAGGAGGGTAGAGGAGAGGAGAGTAGGGGAGAGGAGAGAGGGAGAGTAGAGGAGAGTAGGGGAGAGGAGTAGGGTAGAGGAGAGGAAAGTAGGGGAGAGGAGAGGAGAGTAGGGTTGAGGAGAGTAGGGTAGAGGAGAGTAGGGTAGAGGAGAGGAGAGTAGGGTAGAGGAGAGTAGGGTAGAGGAGAGTAGGGTTGAGGAGAGGTGAGGAGGGTAGAGGAGAGGAGAGTAGGGGAGAGGAGAGGAGAGTAGGGGAGAGGAGAGTAGGGTAGAGGAGAGGAAAGTAGGGGAGAGGAGAGGAGAGTAGGGTTTAGGAGAGTAGGGTAGAGGAGAGTAGGGTAGAGGAGAGGAGAGTAGGGTAGAGGAGAGTAGGGTAGAGGAGAGTAGGGTAGAGGAGAGTAGGGTAGAGGAGAGGAGAGGAGAGTAGGGGAGAGGAGAGGAGAGTAGGGTAGAGGAGAGGAGAGGAGAGTAGGGGAGGAGAGTAGGGTAGAGGAGAGTAGGGTAGAGGAGAGGAGGGTAGAGGAGAGGAGAGGAGAGTAGGGTAGAAGAGAGTAGGGTTGAGGTGAGGAGGGTAGAGGAGAGGAGAGGAGTCGAGTCTACTGGGAGTAGTCCTGCATGGCTTATTTGGTAGAGCATGGCGCTTGCATCTCCAGGGCTGTGGGATTGATTCCCAGGGCTACCCGCTTTGGATAAAGGCGTCTGCTAAATGGCTTACACCGAGTATACAAAATATTAAGAACACCTGCTCTTTCCATGACATAGACTATCCAGTTGAAAGCTATGATCCCTTATTGATAACACTTCAATCAGTGTAGATGAAGGGGTAGGAGACATGTTAAAGAAGGATTTTCAAGCCTTGAGACAATAGATTGTGTATGTGGGTCATTCAGAGGGTGAATGGGTAAGACAAAAGATTTAAGTCCCTTTGAAGGGGGTATGGTAGTAGGGGCATAGCAAACCAGTTTGAGTCAAGAACTGCAACGCTGCTTGGTTTTTCACTCTCAACAGTTTCCCGTGTGTATCAAGAATGGTCCACCACCCAAAAGACACTCAGACAACTTGACACAACTGTGGGTAGCATTGGAGTCAACATGTGCCAGCATCCCTGTTGAATGCTTTCGACACCATGCCCCGCCCCCGTGGGCGGGCAACTAGATGCAGACAATATCCCACAAACACAAATGAGGAAATGGCTACCTAAATATGATCCCCAATCAGAGACAACGATAAACAGCTGTCTCTGATTGGGAACCATATCAGGCCAACATAGACATACAAAAAACCTAGATGACCCACCCTAGTCACCATCACGCCCCAACCAACATAGAGAATAAACAGCTCTCTATGGTCAGGGCGTGACAGTGGAGAGAGACAGCACAGTGTTGGGGAAGCTACTCTGAAAATATAGTTTACCAAGCTATCAATTACTTCTCACTGGAAGAAGTTAATCTACACTAAAGTGAACCTTAAGAAAAATCGAGTTAATTTAACTCAAGTTACTTTGATAAATTATCGTATATAAATCTGAAATGTCATAGACTACAAATTGCAAGAACAGATCACTCTGGAGTCAGAAGTTAATAGCAAGAACAGAACACTCTGGAGTCAGATGTTAATAGCAAGAACAGAACACTCTGGAGTCAGATGTTAACAGAATGTGTAATTTAGCCTATTAAACAAAAACGTAATTAACTACACAGCAAAATGGCCAGTGTTAACAAGTGTTCATTTTCTTGGTGTTACATTTTTAGTGTTAAGAGTGTTGATTTTAAGAGTTGTTTTTACACCCTCTGTGCTAATATAACTCCCAGGTGAGAGTTCTGTACAGAGGCTGGGCGGTGGCACTGAGCAGTGTTGATTGAGCTTCCGTTTTTAACTTGAAACTTCCTTTTCATCTAATTGCAGACGGTGCAAAGGCAGCTGGAATTGCACAGCAGTGAAAGGTAAGTAATATGTTCATGTTTTAATACATTTTTTAATAAGTTAGCTGGTGGCCAAACTTGTTATATCAGCTAAGTGAATGGTCGAGCTCTTTGTTTGTAGATTTAGCTACATCTCCGAAGTTTAGATTTAGAAGGTTGCTAACTAGCTAGCTAACGTTAGCGCTCGATTAATTAACTATCTAGCTAAATGTTAGTGGGAACTTTGTCTCAACTTCACTAGTTCGCTAAAATTAGCAACCAATTAGATTTGAGAAAATGAATTGAAATCCAAAAGGATCGAAGTTAGGTTTTACCATCAGGGGTTTTCAAACGTGTGTGTGTTGAGTTCACGAGGCCAACTAACATTAGCGCTGCAGCTCGGTGTAAATTGGGGTGTGACCTAGTGTGATAAATTTGAGCCTCATTTGGTGCAGCATGTAGCTAGCCAGGAAGTGAAGGTAACATGGCTAATATCTACGAATTTGTTCTTCAAAACGCATATAACTAAGAATGTTTGTCTGGCCAAAAATGGTTAGATACAGTTGCAGTCGGAGGTTTACATACACTACGGTTGGAGTCATTAAAACTCATTTTTCAACCACTAAACACATGTCTTGTGAACAAACTATATTTTTGGCAAGTCGGTTAGGACATCTACTTTGTGCATGACACAAGTAATTGTTCCAACAATTGTTTACAGACAGATTATCTCACTGTATCACAATTCCATACATACACTAAATTGAATGTGCCTTTAAACAGCTTGGAAAATTCAAGAAAATTATGTAATGGCTTTAGAAGTTTCTGATAGGCTAATTGACATCATTTGAGTCAATTGGAGGAGTACCTGTGGATGTATTTCAAGGCCTACCTTCAATCTCAGTGCCTCTTTGCTTGACATCATGGGAAAATCAAAAGAAATCAGCCAAGACCTCAGAAAAAACATTGTAGACCTCCAAGTCTGGTTCATCCTTGGGAGCAATTTCCAAACGCCTGAAGGTACCACGTTCATCTGTACAAACAATAGTACGCAAGTATCAACACCATGGGACCACGCAGCCGTCATACCGCACAGGAAGGAGATGCATTCTGTCTGCTAGAGATGAATGTACTTTGGTGCGAAAAGTGCAAATCAATCCCAGAACAGCAGCAAAGGACTTTGTGAAGATGCTGGAGGAAACAGGTACAAAAGTATCTATATCCACAATAAAACGAGTCCTATATCGACATAACCTGAAAGGCCGCTCAGCAAGGAAGAAGCCACTGCTCCAAAACCGACATAAAAAAGCCAGACTACGGTTTGCAACTGCACATGGGGACAAAGAAATGTACTCTGGTCTGATGAAACAAAAATAGAACTGTTTGGCCATAATGACCATCGTTCTGTTTGGAGGAAAAAGTGGGAGGCTTGCAAGCCGAAGAACACCATCCCAACTGTGAAGCACGGGGGTGGCAGCATCATGTGGAAGGCAAATTATTTGGATATGTTGAAGCAACATCTTAAGACATCAGTCAGGAAGTTAAAAGCTTGGTCGCAAATGGGTTTTCCAAATGGACAATGACTCCAAGCATACTTCCAAAGTTGTGGTAAAATGGCTTAAGGACAACAAAGTCAAGGTATTGGAGTTGCCATCACAAAGCCCTGACCTCAACCCTATAGAAAATGTTGTGGACAGAACTGAAAAAGTGTGTGCGAGCAAGGAGGCCTACAAACCTGACTCAGTTACACCAGCTCTGTCAGGAGGAATGGGCCAAAATTCACCCAACTTATTGTGGGAAGCTTGTGGAAGGCTACCTGAAACGTTTGACTCAAGTTAAACAATTTAAAGGCAATGCTACCAAATACTAATTGAGTGTATGTGAGCTTCTGACCCACTGGGAATGTGATGAAAGAAATAAAAGCTGAAATAAATCATTCTTTCTACTATTATTCTGACATTTCACGTTCATAAAATTGTGAAACTGAGTTTAAATGTATTTGGCTAAGGTGTATGTAAGCTTCCAACTTCAACTGTAGCTAGCTAGCTAAATAGCTTGCTACAACACCAACCTCAACATCTTTTAACTTAGCTCTAACGTTAACTACCTAGCGCACATGGCCAGATGTGATAAGTTTGTCCTCAGTCATTTAGATTAACATGTCTATGGTGTGTGCTTGTTGTTATTAATCACAGATCAGACATTGTGTTCGAGCCAATATGGCTTGAAATGTATTGGCCAGTTTCTTTCCTATTGTCACGACTTCCGCCGAAGTCGGGTCCTCTGCTTGTTTGGGTGGTGGTCGGCGTCGCCGGTCTTCTAGCCATCATCGATCCACTTTTCATTTTCCATGTGTTTTGTCTTGTTTTTCCTCACACCTGGTTTCAATTCCCTCAATCATTTGTTGTGTATTTAACCCTCTGTTCCCCCCCATGTCTTTGTGTGGGATTGTTTATTATAAGTGCTTGTGCACGTGTTTGGTGCGCAACGGGTTTTTGTACCCAATTATTCTTGTTATTTTTATGCCGTGAGTTTTGCTATTAAACTGCTCCGGCTATTACCAAGTTCTGCTCTCCTGCGTCTGACTTCCCTGCCACCGATTACGCACCCCTTACACCTATAGATTTGAGTGGTGGTTGTAACTGTTTGGAGCTCGTTAGATAGATAACTAGCTTGGTTGGTTGATTTCACTGGAATATTAGCTTGCCAAGCCCCAGAACCGCAGGCAGACAGACACATGTTACGTCATTAAAGTGGCATTTGGAACAAATGATTGACCCACTGCAGGGAAGACATAGATAAGGGGCATTTTGTGTGATTTTTTTCTATATGTACAGCTACACCATAAATTGTTTGCAACCAAATTTAACTTAAATATGACGTGCGTAATTGCAATTTGCAGGAGTGCAGTGCAACATGTTGTTGAAGGTCCAATACCAAAAATGCAAGAAGTTCATGAAGTTGCAGTTTTCTTATGGAGATTTAATCAATCACGGAGAATATATGAACTGATGTATTTTCTTAATTGAACCATAGGATTTGATTTGGGTCTGTTGCCCCCTAGGTGGCTTATCTCCCTGTATTCTGGTTAGTCTCTCTTTTTTGTAGTCCAAAATAGGTTTGGACTGCTCACTGCAGCACAAATACAATTTTTGAATATTCCCAAACTGAGGTGGAGGAGAATGTCCTGCTAGACCTGATTGAGGCCAAACCAGACCTGTTCCTCACAATCAAGGATCTTAATGAGGGTATCTTTCTACAGTCTCACATAATGATGTCAAATAACATGAATGTATAGATTGCTTTGATCTGTTGTTTGTGCTCAGATGTTTCTCCTGCAGGCTGTTATACACCTAATTCGTGCACAGACACGTTATCCCTCTCATCAAGTGATTTAGACCTGAGATCTCCAGAAAGACTGTCTAAAAAGGCCAACACAACCTCAGGAGACGAGGCCATCGACTCCTCAGCAGCAAAAGAGGTATGATGATAACTGATATTGGATGTTGATAATCCCATTTCTGTGTTTGCTCTTCATGGAGATTCCGACAGCATAAACCAACCCTAAATAGTTTAACTTTTCTCTTGTCTTAATAGATGCTTCTAGAGGACATGACTAGCAGACCTGGTGGGGCAAGACGTATTAGAAGAGCACCAGACAACCATCACATTGGACCACAGAACCAGGAGAGAGATGATTGCCATCTTAGTCAGCCACATGAAAGAGATGCGTGGGTAAGCGTCTCGTTAGCCAATCTGTAGTGCCTTGCGGTCGGAGGCCGAGCAGTTGCCATGCCAGGCAGTGATGCAAACAGTCATGATGCTCTCAATGGTGCAGCTGTAGAACCTTTTGAGGATCTGACCCATGCCAAATATTTTCAGTCTCCTGAGGGGGAATAGGTTTTGTTGTGTCCTCTTCATGACTGTCTTGGTGTGCTTGGACCAACCTGCTCCACTACAGCCCCGTCGATGAGAATTGGGGCGTGCTCGGTCCTCCTTTTCCTGTAGTCCACAATCATCTCCTTTCTCTTGATCGCGTTGAGGGAGAGCTTGTTGTCCTGGCTCCACGTGGCCAGGTCTCTGACCTTCTCCCTATAGTCTGTCTCGTTGTGATCAGGCCTACCACTGTTGTGTCATCGGCAAACTTAATGAAGGGGTTGGAGTCGTGCCTGGCCATGCAGTCATGGGTGAACAGGGAATACAGGAAGGGACTGAGCACGCACCCCTGAGGGGCCTCCGTGTTGAGGATCAGCGTAGCGGATGTGTTGTTACCTACCCTCACCACCTGGGGGCGGCCCGGAACACTTTAATGATCCTGACACGGGCAAAGGATATCGGAATTATTGCCTGAAGACGGTATCAAGGAAGACCTCACGTCGACCCTTCAAGAGAGTATTTCACCCCAGTGGACTTTGTTGTAGGTGAATCAGGACCTTTTGCTGATGTTCGACGATGAAAAGCTCCTTGAAAGCTCCTTGAAAAGTGTGACACTGTATTGAAGCCTAAAGTCATGAAACTGGCAAAATCCATGACCACGACCACCGATTTGCATTGCCTCCTGAAGTCTGCAGAAAAACTGCCAGAGAATGACAGCGAAAGTTGATTATCTCGTGGGTCGTGCAATGTTTCAAACTCAGCAATATTGTTTTATGTGATTTGGGGTGTTTGCCTTTTATTGCCCTCAGACTGGGACAACGGTATGTCCTCCCTGTTGCTGCTGCTTCATCTCATCCCACAACCAGCAGGAGGGAAGAGGATCAAGATCAGTGCCAGTAACGCTGTGGGCAGACTAGTGCACTTTCATAAGGTAAGTGACTTAAAAGAGTGACTTAAAAAATATCCTTTGTATGCTGCAGTCATGCTGCATTAAAGACCATCTTGCTAGGAGCCATGGTCGACAGACATACCTCCTTGCCGTCGGAACTACTACATCGTGGTGGACAAGAGGCTTGTTCCCTGCCAGGCAACTAGTGGTTTGTGTGCGTTTGATGAACTGTTCAAAGCTTTTTTCTTTAACCTGACGTATGATGATGCTCTTGTCAACTTCTACACATTTGTGCAGACAACCTTCTACAACGTTGATGTAGGCAAAACAAGAGACGCCCCTAGCGTGATAGAGTTGAGGACAAAACGTCTTAACTAGATAAATGTATGTTACTGTGCACAGAAACAGCCAGTCATTGATATCTCATTTGAGAATAGAGCATAGCTTCTATCCCTCCACCAAGTTTAGATTGGTCTGTGCTCAAGATGGTTGTAGATGGCAGTTTTAAACATACTCAGGTTTCAGAAAACATTTGAATATTATTCATAAGGATGTTGGTCAAGTAGTTGATGCATTAAGCTTAGAAGGGCCCCCTCATGTTGCTGATTTCTCCAGTCCAGTCAGAAGCTCCACAAATGGGTGGTGAAGTTGGTGTCCCACATGATAACCCTCAAAGTGATTGTTTTGAGAAGAGTCTTGCTAAAATATGTGTGCCTCCATAATTGCCAAGTTGCAAGCTAGTGGTGTTGCAAGTAGTGTTGTGTCAACAGTAGTGTGTGATTTAGAAGAGCTTACTACTGGGCTACACTCCCAAATTAAACAAGATATTCTGTCAGTTATGCCTATGGATAAACCCTCTTTATCTGCTGTAAAGGATAGATTTGAGAACTTTGAAAACCCTTTTGGCAGTTTTAACACAGAAACCAAGAAAACAAAGTACTTCAACCAAAAATGGGGTGTTGTGGAGCCAGTAGAAGTAGTGTTGGGAGTGAGATATGATAGCCAGCGAAATAAACAAACAGGCATGTATGATCAAGTCCCAGTGAAAGACACTTTTGTATATATTCCTATACTGGAAACATTGACGTTCACGTGTCGCAATTCTGAAATCTGTACGTTTTTGGAAAATGCACCTAGGGATACATCTGTGGAAGACACTTATGAAGACTTTTGTGATGGAAGTTACTTTAAGACTCGGCCCTTGTTCTCAAAACATAGTACAATTGGATCTGTAAAGTTTTTCTATGATGACTTTGAAACTGCCAACCCGCTTGAATCCAAGCAAGGTGTTCACAAGATATGCACCATTTATTTTGTCCTCAGTAATCTGCCACCCAAGTTTTACTCTGCTGTGATGAATATTCATTTAGTGTCATTATTTCATCATCAAGATCTAAAGAAATATGGCTTTGATGCCATTCTAGAGCCCTTGGTTAATGAGGCTTTGATGCCATTCTAGAGCCCTTGGTTAATGAGGCTTTGATGCCATTCTAGAGCCCTTGGTTAATGAGGCTTTGATGCCATTCTAGAGCCCTTGGTTAATGAGGCTTTGATGCCATTCTAGAGCCCTTGGTTAATGATGTAAAACTGGAGAGTGATGGTGTAAATTTTCCCTTTCCCACTGATAGAATTTATGGCACTATCTGCCAAATAACTGGAGACACTTTGGGGATGCAAGCAGTCCTTGGTTTCACAGAGTACTTCAGTGGTCATTACTTTTGCCGGTTCTGTTTGATAGAAAGGTCTAATGCTCAGACGGTCTACAGTGAAGATGACCCTAAGATTGTCTTGCGTGGTAAAGATACATTTGAAATGCATTTCAATCAGTTGCAATCAGAACCACAGCTCCCATCTGTGTAAGAAAAATTCTAAACTAGATAGTTTGCAGCACTTCCATGTTTGTAGTCATTTTTCTGTGGACATAATGCATGGCATTCTTGAAGGGGTGGCTAAGGATGAGTTAAAATTGTTGTTTGAATATGTCTCCGAATAGTTTTTTTCTGAAACGTGCGTTTCTCTTTAGAATCTACTCGTTTGACGATGGGTACATGGAGCACAAAAACCGTCCAACTGAAGTCATCCTAAAGAATGGTGGAAACAGCAGAGCACTCTCTTCAAGCTCTGTGTCTTGTGAGAAACGTTTCCTTGATTTGAGGTGATGCTGCTCCAGCAGGAAATGAGAACTGGAATACGCTGCTCATCTTACTGCAAATAATCAACATAGTCCCCCCCCATTTTCTTAGCCAGGGCATGACTGTTTATAGTAAGCATTTGATAACTGAACATCACACACTTTTCAAACAGTTGTACCCACATAAAAACGTAATACCCAAACATAATTGTATGATATATTACCCGGCATGCATAAAATAAATCAGTCCTTTATTACATATGTGGAGCATGAGGTTTGAGGCAAAGCACACACTCTTTAAGAACACCCTCAACTTCAAGAACCTTACTAAGTCCCTTGCCAAAAAACACCAATTTGCTGTAGGCCATTACTGGGAGACATCACTGTTGGACCGATGAAAGCATTTTCCCTGAGTCATTTTACTGGTGGTAAGGAGTTGGCAGTGTCACTTCAGGTCACTATGCAGAAAGCCATTTACTCTACCAGCTGGGATAAGATGGATGGCACGGAGTACAGAGAGGGACTGTTAGTCTTTTGTAAAATAACTAAGATCATTGTGGTTGACAATATTGTATACCTATTGCTGGACAAGTTGCATACAGATCATTTGAGTGAACATTACCATGCATTCATTGTGTTTGATGGTGTTGATGACAAAGTTGCTGTCAAAGTTGGTGATTTGAAATTTTATAAGCCTTTTAATGTTCCTTTGTTTGACATGATTGAGTTATAGTCAGATTATTGGAAAATTACATACCTAGTCTTACGAGGACTTCCACTTGTGTTAAATAGCAACTCTCTTGTTATAGCAAATACTCTTGTTCTCATAGCGTACATGTACTGAGATGCCTGTGAGGCACTGATTTCATTCTGATGTGTCTGTGATGCACTGATTTCATTCTGATGCTCCTGTGAGGCACTGATTTCATTCTGATGCGCCTGTGATGCACTGATTTCATTCTGATGCGCCTGTGATGCACTGATTTCATTCTGATGCTCCTGTGATGCACTGATTTCATTCTGATGCTCCTGTGATGCACTGATTTCATTCTGATGCGCCCTCTTTTTGTGGCCTAAATACATTAAACAAAGCAGAGTCACTCCTCTTGTAACAAATCCTTTATTGTTCCTGTTTAACTCAACTACAACTTGCAGGCTTGTTTTTAGAGTGGGAAAGAACCAGACAAAAATGTTTATTTCCTAGTGTGAATATTTAGCACTTCCTGGTGTCAATTCAGCTACAGGATGCCTTCTCTAGGGTTGATCCTCAACACTGAAACGTGTTGCTGCTTAATACTGAGGGTGTTGAAATAAACACTCCCATGGGTCATTTAAACAACATCTGAAGTGTTATATTTTAACACTAAGTGTTTCAATATGAACACTACCAAAAGTGTTAAATTAATACTCAGAACCTAAATACATTTTATGGACACATATTTCACATTATTTATCTTATTTTCAGTCCCCCCTTCAGCTCCACTCAATGTTAGCTACGTTTACTATGCATAAATTGGCAAAATTGGCAAAACTGTCTTGTGCAAATTTTTTATTGACTCAATACCTGTTAGCAAAGGTGTCAGCTAGAGATGACATGCAGGAGCTTGCAGGGATTTGTAGTCTTGCATGATGTCTACTTTGATGCTAATTATCATTTTAGAATCTGAGTGTAAATAGAGCCGTATATATTGATAAAAGTCACCTTATCAAAACATCATGTCAGGGTAAGCCTACACGAAACACAGCCCTTATTTGAAGTGTTTATCAAATCCCCTATGGGAAAAATAAACGCTAGGCTTTATGAGTATTATGACACATCCACTATGGGGCTCTATATCTTCTTTGAGAAGCGATGTGGTGGGGGAGCTATGGAGAGAGAGAGAGAGAGGGGTGGGCTGTTTGTACAATATGTACCATTTAGCAGACACTTTCATCTGAAACAACGTAGTCATGCATGCAATAGTTTTACGTATAGGATGGCCTCAGTGGGAAATAAACCCATGAGCCTTCGCGTTGCAAGTGCCATGATCTACCGACTGAGACACAGAAGACCGAGCATGTGTGTGAGCATGTGTGTGTGTGTGTGTGTGTGGTTGTGTAAACATTCTGATTGGCACTCCTAAACTGAAGGGATGAGGAACAAACAAGGAAATCTGTTTGACGGAGTGAGTGGAGGACAGCTGATTGTCAGTCTGTTATCTGTTTGACGGAGTGAGGGGAGGACAGCTGATTGTTATCTGTTTGACAGAGTGAGGGGAGGACAGCTGATTGTCTGTTATCTGTTTGACGGAGTAAGGGGAGGACAGCTGATTGTCAATCTGTTATCGGTTTTGACGGAGTGAGGGGAGGACAGCTGTTTGTCAATCTGTTATCTGTTTGACGGAGTGAGGGGAGGACAGCTGGTTGTCTGTTATCTGTTTGACGGAGTGAGGGGAGGACAGCTGGTTATCTGTTTGACGGAGTGAGTGGGAGGACAGCTGATTGTCAATCTGTTATCTGTTTGACGGAGTGAGGGGAGGACAGCTGATTGTCAATCTGTTATCTGTTTGACGGAGTGAGGGGAGGACAGCTGATTGTCTGTCTTATCTGTTTGACGGAGTGAGGGGAGGACAGCTGGTTATCTGTTTGACAGAGTGAGTGGGAGGACAGCTGATTGTCAATCTGTTATCTGTTTGACGGAGTGAGTGGGAGGACAGCTGATTGTCAATCTGTTATCTGTTTGACGGAGTGAGGGGAGGACAGCTGATTGTCAGTCTGTTATCTGTTTGACGGAGTGAGGGGAGGACAGCTGATTGTTATCTGTTTGACAGAGTGAGGGGAGGACAGCTGATTGTCTGTTATCTGTTTGACGGAGTAAGGGGAGGACAGCTGATTGTCAATCTGTTATCGGTTTTGACGGAGTGAGGGCAGGACAGCTGATTGTCAATCTGTTATCTGTTTGACGGAGTGAGGGGAGGACAGCTGTTTGTCAATCTGTTATCTGTTTGACGGAGTGAGGGGAGGACAGCTGGTTGTCTGTTATCTGTTTGACGGAGTGAGGGGAGGACAGCTGGTTATCTGTTTGACGGAGTGAGTGGGAGGACAGCTGATTGTCTGTCTGTTATCTGTTTGACGGAGTGAGGGGAGGACAGCTGATTGTCTGTTATCTGTTTGACGGAGTGAGGGGAGGACAGCTGATTGTCAATCTGTTATCTGTTTGACGGAGTGAGGGCAGGACAGCTAATTGTCAATCTGTTATCTGTTTGACGGAGTGAGGGGAGGACAGCTGATTGTCAGTCTGTTATCTGTTTGACGGAGTGAGGGGAGGACAGCTGATTGTCTATCTGTTATCTGTTTGACGGAGTGAGGGGAGGACAGCTGATTGTCTATCTGTTATCTGTTTGACGGAGTGAGGGGAGGACAGCTGATTGTCTATCTGTTATCTGTTTGATGGAGTGAGGGGAGGACAGCTGATTGTCTGTCTGTTATCTGTTTGACGGAGTGAGGGGAGGACAGCAGATTGTCTATCTGTTATCTGTTTGACGGAGTGAGGGGAGGACAGCTGACTGATTATCTGTTATCTGTTTGACAGAGTGAGGGGAGGACAGCTGATTATCTGTTATCTGTTTGACAGAGTGAGGGGAGGACAGCTGATTATCTGTTATCTGTTTGACAGAGTGAGGGGAGGACAGCTGACTGATCATCTGTTATCTGTTTGACAGAGAGAGGGGAGGACAGCTGATTGGCTATCTGTTATCTGTTTGACGGAGTGAGGGGAGGACAGCTGACTGATTATCTGTTATCTGTTTGACAGAGAGAGGGGAGGACAGCTGACTGATTATCTGTTATCTGTTTGACAGAGAGAGGGGAGGACAGCTGACTGATTATCTGTTATCTGTTTGACGGAGTGAGGGGAGGACAGCTGATTGTCTATCTGTTATCTGTTTGACAGAGTGAGGGGAGGACAGCTGATTGTCTATCTGTTATCTGTTTGACAGAGTGAGGGGAGGACAGCAGATTGTCTGTTACCTGTTTGACAGAGTGAGGGGAGGACAGCTGATTGTCTGTCTGTTACCTGTTTGACAGAGTGAGGGGAGGACAGCTGATTGTCAATCTGTTATCTGTTTGACGGAGTGAGGGGAGGACAGCTGATTGTCTATCTGTTATCTGTTTGACAGAGTGAGGGGAGGACAGCTGATTGTTTATCTGTTATCTGTTTGACAGAGTGAGGGGAGGACAGCAGATTGTCTGTTACCTGTTTGACGGAGTGAGGGGAGGACAGCTGGTTGTCTGTTATCTGTTTGACAGAGTGAGGGGAGGACAGCTGATTGTCTGTTATCTGTTTGACAGAGTGAGGGGAGAACAGCTGGTTGTCTGTTATTTGTTTGACAGAGTAAGGGGAGGACAGCTGATTATCTGTTATCTGTTTGACAGAGTGAGGGGAGGACAGCTGATTGTCTGTTATCTGTTTGACAGAGTGAGGGGAGGACAGCTGGTTGTCTGTTATCTGTTTGACAGAGTGAGGGGAGGACAGCTGATTGTCTATCTGTTATCTGTTTGACAGAGAGAGGGGAGGACAGCTGACTGATTATCTGTTATCTGTTTGATAGAGAGAGGGGAGGACAGCTGACTGATTATCTGTTATCTGTTTGATAGAGAAAGGGGAGGACAGCTGACTGATTATCTGTTACCTGTTTGACAGAGTGAGGGGAGGACAGCTGATTGTCTGTTATCTGTTTGACAGAGTGAGGGGAGGACAGCTGAGTGTCTGTTACCTGTTTGACAGAGTGAGGGGAGGACAGCTGGTTGTCTGTTATCTGTTTGACAGAGTGAGGGGAGGACAGCTGATTGTCTGTTACCTGTTTGACAGAGTGAGGGGAGGACAGCTGGTTGTCTGTTATCTGTTTGACAGAGTGAGGGGAGGACAGCTGATTAACTGTTATCTGTTTGACAGAGTGAGGGGAGGACAGCTGATTATCTGTTACCTGTTTGACAGAGAGAGGGGAGGACAGCTGATTGTCTGTTACCTGTTTGACAGAGAGAGGGGAGGACAGTTGATTGTCAATCTGTTATCTGTTTGACGGAGTGAGGGGAGGACAGCTGATTGTCAATCTGTTATCTGTTTGACGGAGTGAGGGGAGGACAGCTGATTGTCTGTCTGTTATCTGTTTGACGGAGTGAGGGGAGGACAGCTGATTGTCAATCTGTTATCTGTTTGACGGAGTGAGGGGAGGACAGCTGATTGTCTGTTATCTGTTTGACGGAGTGAGGGGAGGACAGCTGATTGTCTGTTATCTGTTTGACGGAGTGAGGGGAGGACAGCTGATTGTCAATCTGTTATCTGTTTGACGGTGTGAGGGGAGGACAGCTGATTGTCAATCTGTTATCTGTTTGACGGAGTGAGGGGAGGACAGCTGATTGTCAGTCTGTTATCTGTTTGACGGAGTGAGGGGAGGACAGCTGATTGTCTATCTGTTATCTGTTTGACGGAGTGAGGGGAGGACAGCTGATTGTCTATCTGTTATCTGTTTGACGGAGTGAGGGGAGGACAGCTGATTGTCTATCTGTTATCTGTTTGACGGAGTGAGGGGAGGACAGCTGATTGTCTATCTGTTATCTGTTTGACGGAGTGAGGGGAGAACAGCTGATTGTCTGTCTGTTATCTGTTTGACGGAGTGAGGGGAGGACAGCAGATTGTCTGTCTGTTATCTGTTTGACGGAGTGAGGGGAGGACAGCTGACTGATTATCTGTTATCTGTTTGACAGAGTGAGGGGAGGACAGCTGATTATCTGTTATCTGTTTGACAGAGTGAGGGGAGGACAGCTGATTATCTGTTATCTGTTTGACAGAGTGAGGGGAGGACAGCTGACTGATCATCTGTTATCTGTTTGACAGAGAGAGGGGAGGACAGCTGATTATCTATCTGTTATCTGTTTGACAGAGTGAGGGGAGGACAGCTGATTTTCTGTTACCTGTTTGACAGAGTGAGGGGAGGACAGCTGGTTGTCTGTTATCTGTTTGACAGAGTGAGGGGAGGACAGCTGGTTGTCTGTTATCTGTTTGACAGTGTGAGGGGAGGACAGCTGATTGTCTGTTACCTGTTTGACAGAGTGAGGGGAGGACAGCTGGTTGTCTGTTATCTGTTTGACAGAGTGAGGGGAGGACAGCTGATTGTCTGTTACCTGTTTGACAGAGTGAGGGGAGGACAGCTGGTTGTCTGTTATCTGTTTGACAGAGTGAGGGGAGGACAGCTGATTAACTGTTATCTGTTTGACAGAGTGAGGGGAGGACAGCTGATTGTCTGTTACCTGTTTGACAGAGAGAGGGGAGGACAGCTGATTGTCTGTTACCTGTTTGACAGAGAGAGGGGAGGACAGTTGATTGTCAATCTGTTATCTGTTTGACGGAGTGAGGGGAGGACAGCTGATTGTCAATCTGTTATCTGTTTGACGGAGTGAGGGGAGGACAGCTGATTGTCTGTCTGTTATCTGTTTGACGGAGTGAGGGGAGGACAGCTGATTGTCAATCTGTTATCTGTTTGACGGAGTGAGGGGAGGACAGCTGATTGTCAGTCTGTTATCTGTTTGACGGAGTGAGGGGAGGACAGCTGATTGTCTGTTATCTGTTTGACGGAGTGAGGGGAGGACAGCTGATTGTCAATCTGTTATCTGTTTGACGGTGTGAGGGGAGGACAGCTGATTGTCAATCTGTTATCTGTTTGACGGAGTGAGGGGAGGACAGCTGATTGTCAGTCTGTTATCTGTTTGACGGAGTGAGGGGAGGACAGCTGATTGTCTATCTGTTATCTGTTTGACGGAGTGAGGGGAGGACAGCTGATTGTCTATCTGTTATCTGTTTGACGGAGTGAGGGGAGGACAGCTGATTGTCTATCTGTTATCTGTTTGACGGAGTGAGGGGAGGACAGCTGATTGTCTATCTGTTATCTGTTTGACGGAGTGAGGGGAGAACAGCTGATTGTCTGTCTGTTATCTGTTTGACGGAGTGAGGGGAGGACAGCAGATTGTCTATCTGTTATCTGTTTGACGGAGTGAGGGGAGGACAGCTGACTGATTATCTGTTATCTGTTTGACAGAGTGAGGGGAGGACAGCTGATTATCTGTTATCTGTTTGACAGAGTGAGGGGAGGACAGCTGATTATCTGTTATCTGTTTGACAGAGTGAGGGGAGGACAGCTGACTGATCATCTGTTATCTGTTTGACAGAGAGAGGGGAGGACAGCTGATTGTCTATCTGTTATCTGTTTGACGGAGTGAGGGGAGGACAGCTGACTGATTATCTGTTATCTGTTTGACAGAGAGAGGGGAGGACAGCTGACTGATTATCTGTTATCTGTTTGACAGAGAGAGGGGAGGACAGCTGACTGATTATCTGTTATCTGTTTGACAGAGTGAGGGGAGGACAGCTGACTGATTATCTGTTACCTGTTTGACAGAGAGAGGGGAGGACAGCTGATTGTCTGTTATCTGTTTGACAGAGTGAGGGGAGGACAGCTGATTGTCTGTTAACTGTTTGACGGAGTGAGGGGAGGACAGCTGATTGTCAATCTGTTATCTGTTTGACGGAGTGAGGGGAGGACAGCTGATTGTCTATCTGTTATCTGTTTGACAGAGTGAGGGGAGGACAGCTGATTGTCTATCTGTTATCTGTTTGACAGAGTGAGGGGAGGACAGCAGATTGTCTGTTACCTGTTTGACGGAGTGAGGGGAGGACAGCTGGTTGTCTGTTATCTGTTTGACAGAGTGAGGGGAGGACAGCTGATTGTCTGTTATCTGTTTGACAGAGTGAGGGGAGAAAAGCTGATTATCTGTTATCTGTTTGACAGAGTGAGGGGAGGACAGCTGATTGTCTGTTATCGGTTTGACAGAGTGAGGGGAGGACAGCTGGTTGTCTGTTATCTGTTTGACAGAGTGAGGGGAGGACAGCTGATTGTCTATCTGTTATCTGTTTGACAGAGAGAGGGGAGGACAGCTGACTGATTATCTGTTATCTGTTTGATAGAGAGAGGGGAGGACAGCTGACTGATTATCTGTTACCTGTTTGACAGAGAGAGGGGAGGACAGCTGACTGATTATCTGTTATCTGTTTGACAGAGTGAGGGGAGGACAGCTGATTGTCTGTTATCTGTTTGACAGAGTGAGGGGAGGACAGCTGATTGTCAATCTGTTATCTGTTTGACGGGGTGAGAGGAGGACAGCTGATTGTCTGTTATCTGTTTGACAGAGTGAGGGGAGGACAGCTGATTGTCTGTTATCTGTTTGACGGAGTGAGGGGAGGACAGCTGATTGTCAATCTGTTATCTGTTTGACGGAGTGAGGGGAGGACAGCTGATTATCTGTTATCTGTTATCTGTTTGACAGAGTGAGGGGAGGACAGCTGACTGATCATCTGTTATCTGTTTGACAGAGAGAGGGGAGGACAGCTGATTGGCTATCTGTTATCTGTTTGACGGAGTGAGGGGAGGACAGCTGACTGATTATCTGTTATCTGTTTGACAGAGAGAGGGGAGGACAGCTGACTGATTATCTGTTATCTGTTTGACAGAGAGAGGGGAGGACAGCTGACTGATTATCTGTTATCTGTTTGACAGAGTGAGGGGAGGACAGCTGACTGATTATCTGTTACCTGTTTGACAGAGTGAGGGGAGGACAGCTGATTGTCAATCTGTTATCTGTTTGACGGAGTGAGGGGAGGACAGCTGATTGTCTATCTGTTATCTGTTTGACAGAGTGAGGGGAGGACAGCTGATTGTCTATCTGTTATCTGTTTGACAGAGTGAGGGGAGGACAGCAGATTGTCTGTTACCTGTTTGACGGAGTGAGGGGAGGACAGCTGGTTGTCTGTTATCTGTTTGACAGAGTGAGGGGAGAACAGCTGGTTGTCTGTTATTTGTTTGACAGAGTAAGGGGAGGACAGCTGATTATCTGTTATCTGTTTGACAGAGTGAGGGGAGGACAGCTGATTGTCTGTTATCTGTTTGACAGAGTGAGGGGAGGACAGCTGGTTGTCTGTTATCTGTTTGACAGAGTGAGGGGAGGATAGCTGATTGTCTATCTGTTATCTGTTTGACAGAGTGAGGGGAGGACAGCTGATTGTCTATCTGTTATCTGTTTGACAGAGTGAGGGGAGGACAGCAGATTGTCTGTTACCTGTTTGACAGAGTGAGGGGAGGACAGCTGATTGTCAATCTGTTATCTGTTTGACGGAGTGAGGGGAGGACAGCTGATTGTCTATCTGTTATCTGTTTGACAGAGTGAGGGGAGGACAGCTGATTGTCTATCTGTTATCTGTTTGACAGAGTGAGGGGAGGACAGCAGATTGTCTGTTACCTGTTTGACGGAGTGAGGGGAGGACAGCTGGTTGTCTGTTATCTGTTTGACAGAGTGAGGGGAGGACAGCTGATTGTCTGTTATCTGTTTGACAGAGTGAGGGGAGAACAGCTGGTTGTCTGTTATTTGTTTGACAGAGTAAGGGGAGGACAGCTGATTATCTGTTATCTGTTTGACAGAGTGAGGGGAGGACAGCTGATTGTCTGTTATCTGTTTGACAGAGTGAGGGGAGGACAGCTGGTTGTCTGTTATCTGTTTGACAGAGTGAGGGGAGGACAGCTGATTGTCTATCTGTTATCTGTTTGACAGAGTGAGGGGAGGACAGCTGATTGTCTATCTGTTATCTGTTTGACAGAGAGAGGGGAGGACAGCTGACTGATTATCTGTTATCTGTTTGATAGAGAGAGGGGAGGACAGCTGACTGATTATCTGTTATCTGTTTGATAGAGAAAGGGGAGGACAGCTGACTGATTATCTGTTACCTGTTTGACAGAGAGAGGGGAGGACAGCTGATTGTCTGTTATCTGTTTGACAGAGTGAGGGGAGGACCGCTGATTGTCAATCTGTTATCTGTTTGACGGAGTGAGAGGAGGACAGCTGATTGTCTGTTATCTGTTTGACAGAGTGAGGGGAGGACAGCTGATTGTCAATCTGTTATCTGTTTGACGGAGTGAGGGGAGGACAGCTGATTATCTGTTATCTGTTATCTGTTTGACAGAGTGAGGGGAGGACAGCTGATTGTCTATCTGTTATCTGTTTAACAGAGTGAGGGGAGGACAGCAGATTGTCTGTTACCTGTTTGACGGAGTGAGGGGAGGACAGCTGGTTGTCTGTTATCTGTTTGACAGAGTGAGGGGAGGACAGCTGGTTGTCTGTTATCTGTTTGACAGAGTGAGGGGAGGACAGCTGATTTTCTGTTACCTGTTTGACAGAGTGAGGGGAGGACAGCTGGTTGTCTGTTATCTGTTTGACAGAGTGAGGGGAGGACAGCTGATTGTCTGTTACCTGTTTGACAGAGTGAGGGGAGGACAGCTGGTTGTCTGTTATCTGTTTGACAGAGTGAGGGGAGGACAGCTGATTGTCTGTTACCTGTTTGACAGAGTGAGGGGAGGACAGCTGGTTGTCTGTTATCTGTTTGACAGAGTGAGGGGAGGACAGCTGATTAACTGTTATCTGTTTGACAGAGTGAGGGGAGGACAGCTGATTGTCTGTTACCTGTTTGACAGAGAGAGGGGAGGACAGCTGATTGTCTGTTACCTGTTTGACAGAGAGAGGGGAGGACAGTTGATTGTCAATCTGTTATCTGTTTGACGGAGTGAGGGGAGGACAGCTGATTGTCAATCTGTTATCTGTTTGACGGAGTGAGGGGAGGACAGCTGATTGTCTGTCTGTTATCTGTTTGACGGAGTGAGGGGAGGACAGCTGATTGTCAATCTGTTATCTGTTTGACGGAGTGAGGGGAGGACAGCTGATTGTCAGTCTGTTATCTGTTTGACGGAGTGAGGGGAGGACAGCTGATTGTCTGTTATCTGTTTGACGGAGTGAGGGGAGGACAGCTGATTGTCAATCTGTTATCTGTTTGACGGTGTGAGGGGAGGACAGCTGATTGTCAATCTGTTATCTGTTTGACGGAGTGAGGGGAGGACAGCTGATTGTCAGTCTGTTATCTGTTTGACGGAGTGAGGGGAGGACAGCTGATTGTCTATCTGTTATCTGTTTGACGGAGTGAGGGGAGGACAGCTGATTGTCTATCTGTTATCTGTTTGACGGAGTGAGGGGAGGACAGCTGATTGTCTATCTGTTATCTGTTTGACGGAGTGAGGGGAGGACAGCTGATTGTCTATCTGTTATCTGTTTGACGGAGTGAGGGGAGAACAGCTGATTGTCTGTCTGTTATCTGTTTGACGGAGTGAGGGGAGGACAGCAGATTGTCTATCTGTTATCTGTTTGACGGAGTGAGGGGAGGACAGCTGACTGATTATCTGTTATCTGTTTGACAGAGTGAGGGGAGGACAGCTGATTATCTGTTATCTGTTTGACAGAGTGAGGGGAGGACAGCTGATTATCTGTTATCTGTTTGACAGAGTGAGGGGAGGACAGCTGACTGATCATCTGTTATCTGTTTGACAGAGAGAGGGGAGGACAGCTGATTATCTATCTGTTATCTGTTTGACGGAGTGAGGGGAGGACAGCTGACTGATTATCTGTTATCTGTTTGACAGAGAGAGGGGAGGACAGCTGACTGATTATCTGTTATCTGTTTGACAGAGAGAGGGGAGGACAGCTGACTGATTATCTGTTATCTGTTTGACAGAGTGAGGGGAGGACAGCTGACTGATTATCTGTTACCTGTTTGACAGAGAGAGGGGAGGACAGCTGATTGTCTTTTATCTGTTTGACAGAGTGAGGGGAGGACAGCTGATTGTCTGTTAACTGTTTGACGGAGTGAGGGGAGGACAGCTGATTGTCAATCTGTTATCTGTTTGACGGAGTGAGGGGAGGACAGCTGATTGACTATCTGTTATCTGTTTGACAGAGTGAGGGGAGGACAGCTGATTGTCTATCTGTTATCTGTTTGACAGAGTGAGGGGAGGACAGCAGATTGTCTGTTACCTGTTTGACGGAGTGAGGGGAGGACAGCTGGTTGTCTGTTATCTGTTTGACAGAGTGAGGGGAGGACAGCTGATTGTCTGTTATCGGTTTGACAGAGTGAGGGGAGGACAGCTGGTTGTCTGTTATCTGTTTGACAGAGTGAGGGGAGGACAGCTGATTGTCTATCTGTTATCTGTTTGACAGAGAGAGGGGAGGACAGCTGACTGATTATCTGTTATCTGTTTGATAGAGAGAGGGGAGGACAGCTGACTGATTATCTGTTACCTGTTTGACAGAGAGAGGGGAGGACAGCTGATTGTCTGTTATCTGTTTGACAGAGTTAGGGGAGGACAGCTGATTGTCTATCTGTTATCTGTTTGACAGAGAGAGGGGAGGACAGCTGACTGATTATCTGTTATCTGTTTGATAGAGAGAGGGGAGGACAGCTGACTGATTATCTGTTACCTGTTTGACAGAGAGAGGGGAGGACAGCTGATTGTCTGTTACCTGTTTGACGGAGTGAGGGGAGGACAGCTGGTTGTCTGTTATCTGTTTGACAGAGTGAGGGGAGGACAGCTGATTGTCTGTTATCTGTTTGACAGAGTGAGGGGAGAAAAGCTGATTATCTGTTATCTGTTTGACAGAGTGAGGGGAGGACAGCTGATTGTCTGTTATCGGTTTGACAGAGTGAGGGGAGGACAGCTGGTTGTCTGTTATCTGTTTGACAGAGTGAGGGGAGGACAGCTGATTGTCTATCTGTTATCTGTTTGACAGAGAGAGGGGAGGACAGCTGACTGATTATCTGTTATCTGTTTGATAGAGAGAGGGGAGGACAGCTGACTGATTATCTGTTACCTGTTTGACAGAGAGAGGGGAGGACAGCTGATTGTCTGTTATCTGTTTGACAGAGTGAGGGGAGGACAGCTGATTGTCAATCTGTTATCTGTTTGACGGAGTGAGAGGAGGACAGCTGATTGTCTGTTATCTGTTTGACAGAGTGAGGGGAGGACAGCTGATTGTCTGTTATCTGTTTGACGGAGTGAGGGGAGGACAGCTGATTGTCAATCTGTTATCTGTTTGACGGAGTGAGGGGAGGACAGCTGATTATCTGTTATCTGTTATCTGTTTGACAGAGTGAGGGGAGGACAGCTGATTGATCTATCTGTTATCTGTTTGACAGAGTGAGGGGAGGACAGCAGATTGGCTATCTGTTACCTGTTTGACGGAGTGAGGGGAGGACAGCTGACTGATTGTCTGTTATCTGTTTGACAGAGTGAGGGGAGGACAGCTGATTGATTATCTGTTATCAGTTTGACAGAGTGAGGGGAGGACAGCTGATTGATCTATCTGTTATCTGTTTGACAGAGAGAGGGGAGGACAGCTGACTGATTGTCTGTTACCTGTTTGACAGAGTGAGGGGAGGACAGCTGATTGTCAATCTGTTATCTGTTTGACGGAGTGAGGGGAGGACAGCTGATTGTCTGTTATCTGTTATCTGTTTGACAGAGTGAGGGGAGGACAGCTGATTGTCTATCTGTTATCTGTTTGACAGAGTGAGGGGAGGACAGCAGATTGTCTGTTACCTGTTTGACGGAGTGAGGGGAGAACAGCTGGTTGTCTGTTATTTGTTTGACAGAGTAAGGGGAGGACAGCTGATTATCTGTTATCTGTTTGACAGAGTGAGGGGAGGACAGCTGATTGTCTGTTATCTGTTTGACAGAGTGAGGGGAGGACAGCTGGTTGTCTGTTATCTGTTTGACAGAGTGAGGGGAGGACAGCTGATTAACTGTTATCAGTTTGACAGAGTGAGGGGAGGACAGCTGATTGTCTATCTGTTATCTGTTTGACAGAGAGAGGGGAGGACAGCTGATTGTCTGTTACCTGTTTGACAGAGTGAGGGGAGGACAGCTGACTGATTGTCTGTTATCTGTTTGACAGAGTGAGGGGAGGACAGCTGATTAACTGTTATCTGTTTGACAGAGTGAGGGGAGGACAGCTGATTGTCAATCTGTTACCTGTTTGACAGAGTGAGGGGAGGACAGCTGATTGTCTGTTACCTGTTTGACAGAGAGAGGGGAGGACAGCTGATTGTCAATCTGTTATCTGTTTGACGGAGTGAGGGGAGGACAGCTGATTATCTGTTATCTGTTATCTGTTTGACAGAGTGAGGGGAGGACAGCTGATTGTCTATCTGTTATCTGTTTAACAGAGTGAGGGGAGGACAGCAGATTGTCTGTTACCTGTTTGACGGAGTGAGGGGAGGACAGCTGGTTGTCTGTTATCTGTTTGACAGAGTGAGGGGAGGACAGCTGGTTGTCTGTTATCTGTTTGACAGAGTGAGGGGAGGACAGCTGATTTTCTGTTACCTGTTTGACAGAGTGAGGGGAGGACAGCTGGTTGTCTGTTATCTGTTTGACAGAGTGAGGGGAGGACAGCTGATTGTCTGTTACCTGTTTGACAGAGTGAGGGGAGGACAGCTGGTTGTCTTATCTGTTTGACAGAGTGAGGGGAGGACAGCTGATTGTCTGTTACCTGTTTGACAGAGTGAGGGGAGGACAGCTGGTTGTCTGTTATCTGTTTGACAGAGTGAGGGGAGGACAGCTGATTAACTGTTATCTGTTTGACAGAGTGAGGGGAGGACAGCTGATTGTCTGTTACCTGTTTGACAGAGAGAGGGGAGGACAGCTGATTGTCTGTTACCTGTTTGACAGAGAGAGGGGAGGACAGTTGATTGTCAATCTGTTATCTGTTTGACGGAGTGAGGGGAGGACAGCTGATTGTCAATCTGTTATCTGTTTGACGGAGTGAGGGGAGGACAGCTGATTGTCTGTCTGTTATCTGTTTGACGGAGTGAGGGGAGGACAGCTGATTGTCAATCTGTTATCTGTTTGACGGAGTGAGGGGAGGACAGCTGATTGTCAGTCTGTTATCTGTTTGACGGAGTGAGGGGAGGACAGCTGATTGTCTGTTATCTGTTTGACGGAGTGAGGGGAGGACAGCTGATTGTCAATCTGTTATCTGTTTGACGGTGTGAGGGGAGGACAGCTGATTGTCAATCTGTTATCTGTTTGACGGAGTGAGGGGAGGACAGCTGATTGTCAGTCTGTTATCTGTTTGACGGAGTGAGGGGAGGACAGCTGATTGTCTATCTGTTATCTGTTTGACGGAGTGAGGGGAGGACAGCTGATTGTCTATCTGTTATCTGTTTGACGGAGTGAGGGGAGGACAGCTGATTGTCTATCTGTTATCTGTTTGACGGAGTGAGGGGAGAACAGCTGATTGTCTGTCTGTTATCTGTTTGACGGAGTGAGGGGAGGACAGCAGATTGTCTATCTGTTATCTGTTTGACGGAGTGAGGGGAGGACAGCTGACTGATTATCTGTTATCTGTTTGACAGAGTGAGGGGAGGACAGCTGATTATCTGTTATCTGTTTGACAGAGTGAGGGGAGGACAGCTGATTATCTGTTATCTGTTTGACAGAGTGAGGGGAGGACAGCTGACTGATCATCTGTTATCTGTTTGACAGAGAGAGGGGAGGACAGCTGATTGTCTATCTGTTATCTGTTTGACGGAGTGAGGGGAGGACAGCTGACTGATTATCTGTTATCTGTTTGACAGAGAGAGGGGAGGACAGCTGACTGATTATCTGTTATCTGTTTGACAGAGAGAGGGGAGGACAGCTGACTGATTATCTGTTATCTGTTTGACAGAGTGAGGGGAGGACAGCTGACTGATTATCTGTTACCTGTTTGACAGAGAGAGGGGAGGACAGCTGATTGTCTGTTAACTGTTTGACGGAGTGAGGGGAGGACAGCTGATTGTCAATCTGTTATCTGTTTGACGGAGTGAGGGGAGGACAGCTGATTGTCTATCTGTTATCTGTTTGACGGAGTGAGGGGAGGACAGCTGATTGTCTATCTGTTATCTGTTTGACAGAGTGAGGGGAGGACAGCAGATTGTCTGTTACCTGTTTGACGGAGTGAGGGGAGGACAGCTGGTTGTCTGTTATCTGTTTGACAGAGTGAGGGGAGGACAGCTGATTGTCTGTTATCTGTTTGACAGAGTGAGGGGAGAAAAGCTGATTATCTGTTATCTGTTTGACAGAGTGAGGGGAGGACAGCTGATTGTCTGTTATCGGTTTGACAGAGTGAGGGGAGGACAGCTGGTTGTCTGTTATCTGTTTGACAGAGTGAGGGGAGGACAGCTGATTGTCTATCTGTTATCTGTTTGACAGAGAGAGGGGAGGACAGCTGACTGATTATCTGTTACCTGTTTGACAGAGAGAGGGGAGGACAGCTGATTGTCTGTTATCTGTTTGACAGAGTGAGGGGAGGACAGCTGATTGTCTGTTATCTGTTTGACGGAGTGAGGGGAGGACAGCTGATTGTCAATCTGTTATCTGTTTGACGGAGTGAGGGGAGGACAGCTGATTGTCTGTTATCTGTTATCTGTTTGACGGAGTGAGGGGAGGACAGCTGATTGTCTATCTGTTATCTGTTTGACGGAGTGAGGGGAGGACAGCTGATTGTCATCTGTTACCTGTTTGACGGAGTGAGGGGAGGACAGCTGGTTGTCTGTTATCTGTTTGACAGAGTGAGGGGAGGACAGCTGATTGTCTATCTGTTATCTGTTTGACAGAGTGAGGGGAGGACAGCTGATTGTCTGTTATCTGTTTGACAGAGTGAGGGGAGGACAGCTGATTGTCAATCTGTTATCTGTTTGACGGAGTGAGGGGAGGACAGCTGATTATCTGTTATCTGTTATCTGTTTGACAGAGTGAGGGGAGGACAGCTGATTGTCTATCTGTTATCTGTTTGACAGAGAGAGGGGAGGACAGCTGATTGTCTGTTACCTGTTTGACAGAGTGAGGGGAGGACAGCTGGTTGTCTGTTATCTGTTTGACAGAGTGAGGGGAGGACAGCTGATTGTCTATCTGTTATCTGTTTGACAGAGTGAGGGGAGGACAGCTGGTTGTCTGTTATCTGTTTGACAGAGTGAGGGGAGGACAGCTGGTTGTCTGTTATCTGTTTGACAGAGTGAGGGGAGGACAGCTGGTTGTCTGTTATCTGTTTGACAGAGTGAGGGGAGGACAGCTGATTGTCTGTTACCTGTTTGACAGAGTGAGGGGAGGACAGCTGGTTGTCTGTTATCTGTTTGACAGAGTGAGGGGAGGACAGCTGATTGTTATCTGTTATCTGTTTGACAGAGTGAGGGGAGGACAGCTGGTTGTCTGTTATCTGTTTGACAGAGTGAGGGGAGGACAGCTGATTATCTGTTATCTGTTATCAGTTTGACAGAGTGAGGGGAGGACAGCTGATTGTCTATCTGTTATCTGTTTGACAGAGAGAGGGGAGGACAGCTGATTGTCTGTTACCTGTTTGACAGAGTGAGGGGAGGACAGCTGGTTGTCTGTTATCTGTTTGACAGAGTGAGGGGAGGACAGCTGATTGTCTATCTGTTATCTGTTTGACAGAGTGAGGGGAGGACAGCTGGTTGTCTGTTATCTGTTTGACAGAGTGAGGGGAGGACAGCTGGTTGTCTGTTATCTGTTTGACAGAGTGAGGGGAGGACAGCTGATTGTCTGTTACCTGTTTGACAGAGTGAGGGGAGGACAGCTGGTTGTCTGTTATCTGTTTGACAGAGTGAGGGGAGGACAGCTGATTGTCTGTTATCTGTTTGACAGAGTGAGGGGAGGACAGCTGATTGTCTATCTGTTATCTGTTTGACAGAGAGAGGGGAGGACAGCTGACTGATTATCTGTTATCTGTTTGATAGAGAGAGGGGAGGACAGCTGACTGATTATCTGTTACCTGTTTGACAGAGAGAGGGGAGGACAGCTGATTGTCTGTTATCTGTTTGACAGAGTGAGGGGAGGACAGCTGATTGTCAATCTGTTATCTGTTTGACGGAGTGAGAGGAGGACAGCTGATTGTCTGTTATCTGTTTGACAGAGTGAGGGGAGGACAGCTGATTGTCTGTTATCTGTTTGACGGAGTGAGGGGAGGACAGCTGATTGTCAATCTGTTATCTGTTTGACGGAGTGAGGGGAGGACAGCTGATTATCTGTTATCTGTTATCTGTTTGACAGAGTGAGGGGAGGACAGCTGATTGTCTATCTGTTATCTGTTTGACAGAGTGAGGGGAGGACAGCAGATTGTCTGTTACCTGTTTGACGGAGTGAGGGGAGGACAGCTGGTTGTCTGTTATCTGTTTGACAGAGTGAGGGGAGGACAGCTGATTAACTGTTATCTGTTATCAGTTTGACAGAGTGAGGGGAGGACAGCTGATTGTCTATCTGTTATCTGTTTGACAGAGAGAGGGGAGGACAGCTGATTGTCCTTTACCTGTTTGACAGAGTGAGGGGAGGACAGCTGGTTGTCTGTTATCTGTTTGACAGAGTGAGGGGAGGACAGCTGGTTGTCTGTTATCTGTTTGACAGAGTGAGGGGAGGACAGCTGATTGTCTATCTGTTATCTGTTTGACAGAGTGAGGGGAGGACAGCTGGTTGTCTGTTATCTGTTTGACAGAGTGAGGGGAGGACAGCTGATTGTCTGTTACCTGTTTGACGGAGTGAGGGGAGGACAGCTGGTTGTCTGTTATCTGTTTGACAGAGTGAGGGGAGGACAGCTGGTTGTCTGTTATCTGTTTGACAGAGTGAGGGGAGGACAGCTGATTTTCTGTTACCTGTTTGACAGAGTGAGGGGAGGACAGCTGGTTGTCTGTTATCTGTTTGACAGAGTGAGGGGAGGACAGCTGATTGTCTGTTACCTGTTTGACAGAGTGAGGGGAGGACAGCTGGTTGTCTTATCTGTTTGACAGAGTGAGGGGAGGACAGCTGATTGTCTGTTACCTGTTTGACAGAGTGAGGGGAGGACAGCTGGTTGTCTGTTATCTGTTTGACAGAGTGAGGGGAGGACAGCTGATTAACTGTTATCTGTTTGACAGAGTGAGGGGAGGACAGCTGATTGTCTGTTACCTGTTTGACAGAGAGAGGGGAGGACAGCTGATTGTCTGTTACCTGTTTGACAGAGAGAGGGGAGGACAGCTGATTATCTGTTATCTGTTTGACAGAGTGAGGGGAGGACAGCTGATTGTCTGTTATCGGTTTGACAGAGTGAGGGGAGGACAGCTGGTTGTCTGTTATCTGTTTGACAGAGTGAGGGGAGGACAGCTGATTGTCTATCTGTTATCTGTTTGACAGAGAGAGGGGAGGACAGCTGACTGATTATCTGTTATCTGTTTGATAGAGAGAGGGGAGGACAGCTGACTGATTATCTGTTACCTGTTTGACAGAGAGAGGGGAGGACAGCTGATTGTCAATCTGTTATCTGTTTGACGGAGTGAGAGGAGGACAGCTGATTGTCTGTTATCTGTTTGACAGAGTGAGGGGAGGACAGCTGATTGTCTGTTATCTGTTTGACGGAGTGAGGGGAGGACAGCTGATTGTCAATCTGTTATCTGTTTGACGGAGTGAGGGGAGGACAGCTGATTATCTGTTATCTGTTATCTGTTTGACAGAGTGAGGGGAGGACAGCTGATTGTCAATCTGTTATCTGTTTGACGGAGTGAGAGGAGGACAGCTGATTGTCTGTTATCTGTTTGACAGAGTGAGGGGAGGACAGCTGATTGTCTGTTATCTGTTTGACGGAGTGAGGGGAGGACAGCTGATTGTCAATCTGTTATCTGTTTGACGGAGTGAGGGGAGGACAGCTGATTATCTGTTATCTGTTATCTGTTTGACAGAGTGAGGGGAGGACAGCTGATTGTCTATCTGTTATCTGTTTGACAGAGAGAGGGGAGGACAGCTGATTGTCTGTTACCTGTTTGACAGAGTGAGGGGAGGACAGCTGGTTGTCTATCTGTTATCTGTTTGACAGAGAGAGGGGAGGACAGCTGACTGATTATCTGTTATCTGTTTGATAGAGAGAGGGGAGGACAGCTGACTGATTATCTGTTACCTGTTTGACAGAGAGAGGGGAGGACAGCTGATTGTCTGTTATCTGTTTGACAGAGTGAGGGGAGGACAGCTGATTGTCAATCTGTTATCTGTTTGACGGAGTGAGAGGAGGACAGCTGATTGTCTGTTATCTGTTTGACAGAGTGAGGGGAGGACAGCTGATTGTCTGTTATCTGTTTGACAGAGTGAGGGGAGGACAGCTGGTTGTCTGTTATCTGTTTGACAGAGTGAGGGGAGGACAGCTGATTGTCTATCTGTTATCTGTTTGACAGAGAGAGGGGAGGACAGCTGACTGATTATCTGTTATCTGTTTGACAGAGAGAGGGGAGGACAGCTGACTGATTATCTGTTACCTGTTTGACAGAGAGAGGGGAGGACAGCTGATTGTCAATCTGTTATCTGTTTGACGGAGTGAGAGGAGGACAGCTGATTGTCTGTTATCTGTTTGACAGAGTGAGGGGAGGACAGCTGATTGTCTGTTATCTGTTTGACGGAGTGAGGGGAGGACAGCTGATTGTCAATCTGTTATCTGTTTGACGGAGTGAGGGGAGGACAGCTGATTATCTGTTATCTGTTATCTGTTTGACAGAGTGAGGGGAGGACAGCTGATTGTCAATCTGTTATCTGTTTGACGGAGTGAGAGGAGGACAGCTGATTGTCTGTTATCTGTTATCTGTTTGACAGAGTGAGGGGAGGACAGCTGATTGTCTGTTATCTGTTTGACGGAGTGAGGGGAGGACAGCTGATTGTCAATCTGTTATCTGTTTGACAGAGTGAGGGGAGGACAGCTGATTATCTGTTATCTGTTATCTGTTTGACAGAGTGAGGGGAGGACAGCTGATTGTCTATCTGTTATCTGTTTGACAGAGAGAGGGGAGGACAGCTGATTGTCTGTTACCTGTTTGACAGAGTGAGGGGAGGACAGCTGGTTGTCTGTTATCTGTTTGACAGAGTGAGGGGAGGACAGCTGATTGTCTATCTGTTATCTGTTTGACAGAGTGAGGGGAGGACAGCTGACTGTTGTCTGTTATCTGTTTGACAGAGAGAGGGGAGGACAGCTGATTGTCTGTTACCTGTTTGACAGAGTGAGGGGAGGACAGCTGGTTGTCTGTTATCTGTTTGACAGAGTGAGGGGAGGACAGCTGATTGTCTATCTGTTATCTGTTTGACAGAGTGAGGGGAGGACAGCTGGTTGTCTGTTATCTGTTTGACAGAGTGAGGGGAGGACAGCTGGTTGTCTGTTATCTGTTTGACAGAGTGAGGGGAGGACAGCTGATTGTCTGTTACCTGTTTGACAGAGTGAGGGGAGGACAGCTGGTTGT
Organism: Salvelinus alpinus; assembly: GCF_045679555.1. NCBI lineage: Eukaryota > Metazoa > Chordata > Actinopteri > Salmoniformes > Salmonidae > Salvelinus > Salvelinus alpinus. The sequence goes on along the minus strand of NC_092106.1, from coordinate 31,687,318 downwards.
CTGTTATCTGTTTGACAGAGTGAGGGGAGGACAGCTGATTGTCTGTTATCTGTTTGACAGAGTGAGGGGAGGACAGCTGGTTGTCTGTTATCTGTTTGACAGAGTGAGGGGAGGACAGCTGATTATCTGTTATCTGTTATCAGTTTGACAGAGTGAGGGGAGGACAGCTGATTGTCTATCTGTTATCTGTTTGACAGAGAGAGGGGAGGACAGCTGATTGTCTGTTACCTGTTTGACAGAGTGAGGGGAGGACAGCTGGTTGTCTGTTATCTGTTTGACAGAGTGAGGGGAGGACAGCTGATTGTCTATCTGTTATCTGTTTGACAGAGTGAGGGGAGGACAGCTGGTTGTCTGTTATCTGTTTGACAGAGTGAGGGGAGGACAGCTGGTTGTCTGTTATCTGTTTGACAGAGTGAGGGGAGGACAGCTGATTGTCTGTTACCTGTTTGACAGAGTGAGGGGAGGACAGCTGGTTGTCTGTTATCTGTTTGACAGAGTGAGGGGAGGACAGCTGATTGTCTGTTATCTGTTTGACAGAGTGAGGGGAGGACAGCTGATTGTCTATCTGTTATCTGTTTGACAGAGAGAGGGGAGGACAGCTGACTGATTATCTGTTATCTGTTTGATAGAGAGAGGGGAGGACAGCTGACTGATTATCTGTTACCTGTTTGACAGAGAGAGGGGAGGACAGCTGATTGTCTGTTATCTGTTTGACAGAGTGAGGGGAGGACAGCTGATTGTCAATCTGTTATCTGTTTGACGGAGTGAGAGGAGGACAGCTGATTGTCTGTTATCTGTTTGACAGAGTGAGGGGAGGACAGCTGATTGTCTGTTATCTGTTTGACGGAGTGAGGGGAGGACAGCTGATTGTCAATCTGTTATCTGTTTGACGGAGTGAGGGGAGGACAGCTGATTATCTGTTATCTGTTATCTGTTTGACAGAGTGAGGGGAGGACAGCTGATTGTCTATCTGTTATCTGTTTGACAGAGTGAGGGGAGGACAGCATATTGTCTGTTACCTGTTTGACGGAGTGAGGGGAGGACAGCTGGTTGTCTGTTATCTGTTTGACAGAGTGAGGGGAGGACAGCTGATTAACTGTTATCTGTTATCAGTTTGACAGAGTGAGGGGAGGACAGCTGATTGTCTATCTGTTATCTGTTTGACAGAGAGAGGGGAGGACAGCTGATTGTCCTTTACCTGTTTGACAGAGTGAGGGGAGGACAGCTGGTTGTCTGTTATCTGTTTGACAGAGTGAGGGGAGGACAGCTGATTGTCTATCTGTTATCTGTTTGACAGAGTGAGGGGAGGACAGCTGGTTGTCTGTTATCTGTTTGACGGAGTGAGGGGAGGACAGCTGATTAACTGTTATCTGTTTGACAGAGTGAGGGGAGGACAGCTGGTTGTCTGTTATCTGTTTGACAGAGTGAGGGGAGGACAGCTGATTGTCTGTTACCTGTTTGACAGAGTGAGGGGAGGACAGCTGGTTGTCTGTTATCTGTTTGACAGAGTGAGGGGAGGACAGCTGATTGTCTGTTATCTGTTTGACAGAGTGAGGGGAGGACAGCTGATTGTCTATCTGTTATCTGTTTGACAGAGTGAGGGGAGGACAGCTGGTTGTCTGTTATCTGTTTGACGGAGTGAGGGGAGGACAGCTGATTAACTGTTATCTGTTTGACAGAGTGAGGGGAGGACAGCTGATTGTCTATCTGTTATCTGTTTGACAGAGTGAGGGGAGGACAGCTGATTGTCTGTTACCTGTTTGACAGAGAGAGGGGAGGACAGCTGATTGTCTGTTACCTGTTTGACAGAGAGAGGGGAGGACAGCTGATTGTCTATCTGTTATCTGTTTGACAGAGTGAGGGGAGGACAGCTGATTGTCAATCTGTTATCTGTTTGACAGAGTGAGGGGAGGACAGCTGATTGTCTGTCTGTTATCTGTTTGACAGAGTGAGGGGAGGACAGCTGATTGTCTATCTGTTATCTGTTTGACGGAGTGAGGGGAGGACAGCTGATTGTCAGTCTGTTATCTGTTTGACGGAGTGAGGGGAGGACAGCTGATTGTCTGTTATCTGTTTGACGGAGTGAGGGGAGGACAGCTGATTGTCAATCTGTTATCTGTTTGACGGTGTGAGGGGAGGACAGCTGATTGTCAATCTGTTATCTGTTTGACGGAGTGAGGGGAGGACAGCTGATTGTCAGTCTGTTATCTGTTTGACGGAGTGAGGGGAGGACAGCTGATTGTCTATCTGTTATCTGTTTGACGGAGTGAGGGGAGGACAGCTGATTGTCTATCTGTTATCTGTTTGACGGAGTGAGGGGAGGACAGCTGATTGTCTATCTGTTATCTGTTTGACGGAGTGAGGGGAGAACAGCTGATTGTCTGTCTGTTATCTGTTTGACGGAGTGAGGGGAGGACAGCAGATTGTCTATCTGTTATCTGTTTGACGGAGTGAGGGGAGGACAGCTGACTGATTATCTGTTATCTGTTTGACAGAGTGAGGGGAGGACAGCTGATTATCTGTTATCTGTTTGACAGAGTGAGGGGAGGACAGCTGATTATCTGTTATCTGTTTGACAGAGTGAGGGGAGGACAGCTGACTGATCATCTGTTATCTGTTTGACAGAGAGAGGGGAGGACAGCTGATTGTCTATCTGTTATCTGTTTGACGGAGTGAGGGGAGGACAGCTGACTGATTATCTGTTATCTGTTTGACAGAGAGAGGGGAGGACAGCTGACTGATTATCTGTTATCTGTTTGACAGAGAGAGGGGAGGACAGCTGACTGATTATCTGTTATCTGTTTGACAGAGTGAGGGGAGGACAGCTGACTGATTATCTGTTACCTGTTTGACAGAGAGAGGGGAGGACAGCTGATTGTCTGTTATCTGTTTGACAGAGTGAGGGGAGGACAGCTGATTGTCTGTTAACTGTTTGACGGAGTGAGGGGAGGACAGCTGATTGTCAATCTGTTATCTGTTTGACGGAGTGAGGGGAGGACAGCTGATTGTCTATCTGTTATCTGTTTGACAGAGTGAGGGGAGGACAGCTGATTGTCTATCTGTTATCTGTTTGACAGAGTGAGGGGAGGACAGCAGATTGTCTGTTACCTGTTTGACGGAGTGAGGGGAGGACAGCTGGTTGTCTGTTATCTGTTTGACAGAGTGAGGGGAGGACAGCTGATTAACGGTTATCTGTTATCAGTTTGACAGAGTGAGGGGAGGACAGCTGATTGTCTATCTGTTATCTGTTTGACAGAGTGAGGGGAGGACAGCTGATTGTCCTGTTATCTGTTTGACAGAGTGAGGGGAGGACAGCTGATTGTCTGTCTGTTATCTGTTTGACAGAGTGAGGGGAGGACAGCTGATTGTCTATCTGTTATCTGTTTGACAGAGTGAGGGGAGGACAGCTGACTGATTATCTGTTATCTGTTTGACAGAGTGAGGGGAGGACAGCTGACTGATTATCTGTTATCTGTTTGACAGAGTGAGGGGAGGACAGCTGATTGTCTGTTATCTGTTTGACAGAGTGAGGGGAGGACAGCTGATTGTCAATCTGTTATCTGTTTGACAGAGTGAGGGGAGGACAGCTGATTGTCTGTTATCTGTTTGACAGAGTGAGGGGAGGACAGCTGATTGTTCTGTTATCTGTTTGACGGAGTGAGGGGAGGACAGCTGATTGTCAATCTGTTATCTGTTTGACGGAGTGAGGGGAGGACAGCTGATTAACTGTTATCTGTTTGACAGAGTGAGGGGAGGACAGCTGATTGTCTATCTGTTATCTGTTTGACAGAGTGAGGGGAGGACAGCTGATTGTCTGTTACCTGTTTGACAGAGAGAGGGGAGGACAGCTGATTGTCTGTTACCTGTTTGACAGAGAGAGGGGAGGACAGCTGATTGTCTATCTGTTATCTGTTTGACAGAGAGAGGGGAGGACAGCTGGTTGTCTGTTATCTGTTTGACAGAGTGAGGGGAGGACAGCTGGTTGTCTGTTATCTGTTTGACAGAGTGAGGGGAGGACAGCTGATTGTCTATCTGTTATCTGTTTGACAGAGTGAGGGGAGGACAGCTGGTTGTCTGTTATCTGTTTGACAGAGTGAGGGGAGGACAGCTGATTGTCTGTTATCTGTTTGACAGAGTGAGGGGAGGACAGCTGATTGTCTATCTGTTATCTGTTTGACAGAGAGAGGGGAGGACAGCTGACTGATTATCTGTTATCTGTTTGATAGAGAGAGGGGAGGACAGCTGACTGATTATCTGTTATCTGTTTGACAGAGTGAGGGGAGGACAGCTGATTGTCTGTTATCTGTTTGACAGAGTGAGGGGAGGACAGCTGATTGTCAATCTGTTATCTGTTTGACAGAGTGAGGGGAGGACAGCTGATTGTCTGTTATCTGTTTGACAGAGTGAGGGGAGGACAGCTGATTGTCTGTTATCTGTTTGACAGAGTGAGGGGAGGACAGCTGATTGTCAATCTGTTATCTGTTTGACGGAGTGAGGGGAGGACAGCTGATTATCTGTTATCTGTTATCTGTTTGACAGAGTGAGGGGAGGACAGCTGATTGTCTATCTGTTATCTGTTTGACAGAGTGAGGGGAGGACAGCAGATTGTCTGTTACCTGTTTGACGGAGTGAGGGGAGGACAGCTGGTTGTCTGTTATCTGTTTGACAGAGTGAGGGGAGGACAGCTGATTAACTGTTATCTGTTATCAGTTTGACAGAGTGAGGGGAGGACAGCTGATTGTCTATCTGTTATCTGTTTGACAGAGAGAGGGGAGGACAGCTGATTGTCTGTTACCTGTTTGACAGAGTGAGGGGAGGACAGCTGGTTGTCTGTTATCTGTTTGACAGAGTGAGGGGAGGACAGCTGATTGTCTATCTGTTATCTGTTTGACAGAGTGAGGGGAGGACAGCTGGTTGTCTGTTATCTGTTTGACAGAGTGAGGGGAGGACAGCTGGTTGTCTGTTATCTGTTTGACAGAGTGAGGGGAGGACAGCTGATTGTCTGTTATCTGTTTGACAGAGTGAGGGGAGGACAGCTGATTGTCTATCTGTTATCTGTTTGACAGAGTGAGGGGAGGACAGCTGATTGTCTGTTACCTGTTTGACAGAGAGAGGGGAGGACAGCTGATTGTCTGTTATCTGTTTGACAGAGAGAGGGGAGGACAGCTGGTTGTCTGTTACCTGTTTGACTGAGAGAGGGGAGAACAGCTGATTGTCTGTTATCTGTTTGACAGAGTGAGGGGAGGACAGCTGATTATCTGTTACCTGTTTGACAGAGAGAGGGGAGGACAGCTGATTATCTGTTACCTGTTTGACAGAGAGAGGGGAGGACAGCTGATTATCTGTTACCTGTTTGACAGAGAGAGGGGAGGACAGCTGATTATCTGTTATCTGTTTGACAGAGAGAGGGGAGGACAGCTGATTATCTGTTATCTGTTTGACAGAGAGAGGGGAGGACAGCTGATTATCTGTTATCTGTTTGACAGAGTGAGGGGATGAAGGCTTGATTCTCTTGTCAGTTGAATGCTGTGAATTATTATTTGAGTCACTGCTGATGGCCCACACTCAAAGGTCTTATCAGCCATTCTCACATTCAGATGTGTTTTTCTCTGACAAGTTTTTAACATTGGCAATGAAGTGCTCAACTCAATGCAGATTTAGATTAGGAACAGAAAGGTCAAGTAGGCTTCAATCTGAGCAAAGTCCTTCATTACAGAAGTTAAGCAGCCTCTAGTCTGCTTTCCCTGAAGGAGCCAGTATAAACAGGATAAAACCCCACCTACTCTGCTCCACAGGAACCAATGCAGAAGATCAGTGAAGGACTGAGCGTCATCAGGCAATGATGAACCCTTTATGGCTCAATTTAATACAAATAAATAACTAACAGATATGTGTGTCGTGTCACAAAAAAATGGAAGATTCCTATAATGTTTTATCTGAACCAGAGTTAATCAGTCAGACTACATCGCTTAGGAATGTGTAAGAAATCAAGACATCCTTCTTCTCACCTCTCAAAACAACACCATTATAATGAGTGGGGGGAGCAAGAAAAAGTGAGAGAGAGCGAGGGGAAGAAAGAGGAGAGAGTGGGAGAGAGAGACATGTATAGACAGAGGTAGAGAGAGAGAGATAAAGAGAGAGAGATGTAGAGAGAGAGATTATCTACCGCACTTGCTTTGGCAATGTTAACATATGTTTCCCATGCCAATAAAGCCCATTGAATTGAATTGAATTGAGAGAAAGAGAGATATATAGAGACGGAGGTAGAGAAAGAGAGAGATAAAGAGAGAGATGTAGAGACAGAGGTAGAGAGAGAGAGGGGGAGAGAGAGAGGGGGGAAAGAGAGATAAAGTGATTTAGAGACAGTAGGGAGAGACTATGAGTTTGATTGAGTGTGGCATACTTAATAACTAATCTCAGTGAGTTAAATAATCTCTCAGGTAAATGGAAGGACACTGTCACACACAGCCTCTAGGAGTCACTGTCACACTGTGGGCCTGAGCATGGGTGGTGTGTTTGTTGTGTTTTGAGCCTGAAATAGTCTACACTCCTTTGGGAGTGAGGCAGCATAATGTTACAACACAGGTACATCTCTTCTTTTAGACCCACAGGAGAGAGGGAGTGAAAGAGAGAGGGAGGGGAGAGAAAGAGAGACGGAGAGAAGGAGGAGAGAGAAAGAGAGGAGGAGAGAGAAAGAGAGAAGGAGGAGAGAGAAAGAGAGAAGGAGGAGAGAGAAAGAGAGAGGGAGGTGAGAGAAAGAGAGAGGGAGGTGAGAGAAAGAGAGAGGGAGGGGAGAGAAAGAGAGACAGAGAGAAGGAGAGAGAAAGAGAGAGGGAGGGGAGAGAAAGAGAGACAGAGAAGGAGGGGAGAGAAAGAGAGGAGGAGAGAGACAGAGAGAAGGAGGAGAGAGAAAGAGAGAGGGAGGGGAGAGAAAGAGAGACAGAGAAATGGAGGGGAGAGAAAGAGAGACAGAGACAGGGAGGGGTGAGGAAGAGAGAGGGAGAAGGAGGGGAGAGAAAGTGAGACAGAGGGAGGGGAGAGAAAGAGAGACAGAAGGAGGGGAGAGAAAGAGAGACAGAGAGTGAGGGGAAAGAGAGTGTCATTGTATTCTCTCTTGAACTTTTATTCTAAGCACAGGAGCTCTTCCAAAAGCCAGTTGTTCTGTCATCTAAACACAGGCAGTACTAACCAGCTGATGAGGTGGTGGAGCATCGGTCCTATGGGGATTGACCAGGAAGCTGTACACACCAATCAGCAGAGCTGTGATGAAACAGTAGTTTGACCCAAAAGAGAGGCTGACACAGCAGTGGATTACGGATGATGCATTAGCTATGTATTACTGTCTAATTCAGGGACTTACCTGTGGCATGCAGTAAAAGCTATGCTGTCATTGTTCTGTGAGTGGTCTACTGTTGGTCTGCTGTTGCCATGGCTCCCTGAACAATCCCACTGCTAGACTACATTTCATTTCAAAACAATGTTCTCTGTCCTCAGTGCATCTGGGACAGCTGGGTGAGCAGTAGATTCACTGTGGTTCTGACAGAATTTGAAAGGGAGTGATGAGCGGGGGTGGGGGCGAGGGGGGGGTTAATGTTTTTGGATAGAAATACAGCCCGAGTCTAAAAGGGCCACGCTGACTCATATCAAACTGGGGCAGTGGGGCTTTTAACGATGACATTTTGCCACAGAGCGCTTCACAGTGAGATCAGACTGCTAACTACAGTATACTTCTGGGAGCACCATAAGTATAATGGCCTTCTAAAAACGTTGCCACAACTAAGATGTAGTTAGCGAAGCATGATGAGGAGGATGTGGCACATACTGCAGGATCCACAGCAACCACGTTGCTGCTGCCTTTTCATGTCAATCTTTACAAATGTTTGATCCTGATCAAAACTTTCCAGCATTAACATCAGACAGGTACACTCACCATCAAAGACTGGACTATCTCTCCCTCTCTCTATCTCTCTGGTCTAATTTACACCATCAAAGACTGGACTATCTCTCTCTCTCTCTCTCTGGTCTAATTTACACCATCAAAGACTGGACTATCTCTCCCTCTCTCTATCTCTCTGGTCTAATTCACACCATCAAAGACTATCTCTCTGTCTCTCTATCTCTCTGGTCTAATTCACACCATCATAGACTGGACTATCTCTCTCTATCTCTCTGGTCTAATTCACACCATCATAGACTGGACTATCTCTCTCTATCTCTCTGGTCTAATTCACACCATCAAAGACTGGACTATCTCTCTCCCTCTCTATCTCTCTGGTCTAATTCACACCATCATAGACTGGACTATCTCTCTCTATCTCGCTGGTCTAATTCACACCATCATAGACTGGACTATCTCTCTCTATCTCGCTGGTCTAATTCACACCATCAAAGACTATCTCTCCCTCTCTCTCTCTGGTCTAATTCACACCATCAAAGACTGGACTATCTCTCCCTCTCTCTATCTCTCTGGTCTAATTCACACCATCAAAGACTATCTCTCTGTCTCTCTATCTCTCTGGTCTAATTCACACCATCATAGACTGGACTATCTCTCTCTATCTCTCTGGTCTAATTCACACCATCAAAGACTGGGCTATCTCTCTCCCTCTCTATCTCTCTGGTCTAATTCACACCATCATAGACTGGACTATCTCTCTCTATCTCGCTGGTCTAATTCACACCATCATAGACTGGACTATCTCTCTCTATCTCGCTGGTCTAATTCACACCATCAAAGACTATCTCTCCCTCTCTCTCTCTGGTCTAATTCACACCATCAAAGACTGGACTATCTCTCTCTATCTCTCTGGTCTAATTCACACCATCAAAGACTGGACTATCTCTCTCTCTCTATCTCTCTGGTCTAATTCACACCATCAAAGACTGGACTATCTCTCCCTCTCTCTCTCTGGTCTAATTCACACCATCAAAGACTGGACTATCTCTCTCTCTCTATCTCTCTGGTCTAATTCACTCCATCAAAGACTGGACTATCTCTCTCTCTCTATCTCTCTGGTCTAATTCACACCATCAAAGACTGGACTATCTCTCCCTCTCTCTCTCTGGTCTAATTCACACTATCAAAGACTGGACTATCTCTCTCTCTCTATCTCTCTGGTCTAATTCACACCATCAAAGACTGGACTATCTCTCTCTCTCTATCTCTCTGGTCTAATTCACACCATCAAAGACTGGACTATCTCTCCCTCTCTCTCTCTGGTCTAATTTACACCATCAAAGACTGGACTATCTCTCCCTCTCTCTATCTCTCTGGTCTAATTCACACCATCAAAGACTATCTCTCTGTCTCTCTATCTCTCTGGTCTAATTCACACCATCATAGACTGGACTATCTCTCTCTATCTCTCTGGTCTAATTCACACCATCAAAGACTATCTCTCCCTCTCTCTCTCTGGTCTAATTCACACCATCAAAGACTGGACTATCTCTCTCTATCTCTCTGGTCTAATTCACACCATCAAAGACTGGACTATCTCTCTCTCTCTATCTCTCTGGTCTAATTCACACCATCAAAGACTGGACTATCTCTCCCTCTCTCTCTCTGGTCTAATTCACACCATCAAAGACTGGACTATCTCTCTCTCTCTATCTCTCTGGTCTAATTCACTCCATCAAAGACTGGACTATCTCTCTCTCTCTATCTCTCTGGTCTAATTCACACCATCAAAGACTGGACTATCTCTCTCTCTCTATCTCTCTGGTCTAATTCACACCATCAAAGACTGGACTATCTCTCTCTCTCTATCTCTCTGGTCTAATTCACACCATCAAAGACTGGACTATCTCTCTCTCTCTATCTCTCTGGTCTAATTCACACCATCAAAGACTGGACTATCTCTCCCTCTCTATCTCTCTGGTCTAATTCACACCATGAAAGACTGGACTATCTCTCCCTCTCTCTATCTTTCTGGTCTAAATCACACCTTGAAAAATGCATATGTTGAACCGCTATTACCTACTTTCACCTTATGTTGCCTTGGTAACAGGGTTGGGAGATGGTGGGGGTTGTGGGTAAGGGTTGCCGGCGTAGACCCAGCAGGAAGTTGTCAAAGAGCAGGATCAGTGTGTGGTGCTGTGAGGCTGGCGGAGATAGGACTGTTTTGTTGTTGTCGATTAAAGATGTTCCTGTTTTGTATTTCATCATTTTTTAAAGGTTTTAGCAGTATAACCAGACACAGGACTCCTGTTGAGGGGAAACAAGGACTATAATTTTGGGGGAATGTTTTTGTCTCCCGTCTTTATGTCCATCCTCCGCATGTTGTGTGTAATCAGTGCCTGCTGTTAGGATGTGATCATGTCCCAGTGTGTCTGGTTACTGGCTGCATCAGACGATGCAGGAAACAGGATGCAGGAAACAGGATGCAGGAAACAAACAACATCTACAGATTGCAGGCGTTCAGAATGCGATCGTGAATACATTACCTACACCCACATTGACCTCACCTCTTTCCACTGTTCACTTGACATCACACTGACAACATGTATTTGACAGTGGTCTAAAGTACTTCAGTAAAAAATTATTTAAAGTACAACTTAAGTCATTTTTTGGGGTATCTGTACTTTACTATTTATATTTTTGACTACTTTTACTTCACTACATTAATAAAGTAAGTATTCTACTTTTTACTCCATACATTTTCCCTGACACCCAAAAGTACTAGATACATTTGGAATGCTTAGCAGGACAGGAAAATGGTCTAATTCACACACTTATCAAGAGAACATCCCTGGTCATCCCTACTGCCTCTGATCTGGTGGACTCACTAAACAGAGAACATCCCTGGTCATCCCTACTGCCTCTGATCTGGAGGACTCACTAAACAGAGAACATCCCTGGTCATCCCTACTGCCTCTGATCTGGTGGACTCACTAAACAGAGAACATCCCTGGTCATCCCTACTGCCTCTGATCTGGAGGACTCACTAAACAGAGAACATCCCTGGTCATCCCTACTGCCTCTGATCTGGAGGACTCACTAAACACAACCTTTGTTTGTAAATGATGTCTGAGTGTTGGAGCGTAACCCTGACTATCCGTCAATAAAAAATAAAATGGTGCCGTCTGGTTTGCTAAAAATATGGAATAATAAATGATTTCTGCTTTTACTTTTGATACTTAAGTATATTTAGACCCAAATACTTTTAGACTTTTACTCAAGGAGGATTTTACTGGGTGACATTTACATTTACTTGAGGTTACATGACAAACACACTACATTATGTACTGCAGAGATCCAGATCTCTTGACAGGGGTACTTTAACTCTTGTTCTTTCCCACTGTTGGATGCATGCACAGAGCACCACTCTTGACTGGAGGCACAGAGCACCACTCCTGACTGGAGGCACAGAGCACCACCCCTGACTGGAGGCACAGAGCACCACTCTTGACTGGAGGCACAGAGCACCACTCTTGACTGGAGGCACAGAGCACCACTCTTGACTGGAGGCACAGAGCACCACTCTTGACTGGAGGCACAGAGCACCACTCTTGACTGGAGGCACAGAGCACCACTCTTGACTGGAGGCACAGAGCACCACTCTTGACTGGAGGCACAGAGCACCACTCCTGACTGGAGGCACAGAGCACCACTCTTGACTGGAGGCACAGAGCACCACTCCTGACTGGAGGCACAGAGCACCACTCTTGACTGGAGGCACAGAGCACCACTCTTGACTGGAGGCACAGAGCACCACTCTTGACTGGAGGCACAGAGCACCACTCCTGACTGGAGGCACAGAGCACCACCCCTGACTGGAGGCACAGAGCACCACTCCTGACTGGAGGCACAGAGCACCACTCCTGACTGGAGGCACAGAGCACCACCCCTGACTGGAGGCACAGAGCACCACTCCTGACTGGAGGCACAGAGCACCACTCCTGACTGGAGGCACAGAGCACCACTCCTGACTGGAGGCACAGAGCACCACTCTTGACTGGAGGCACAGAGCACCAGTGCGTTCTGTGTTCTTTGTGGTGCATACATTGTTTTTTTTGGTATGCGTCAACAGGAAAAGGTGAATGATGAACTTTTGCTGCACACATATCCACAAACAATTTGGGATTACATAATGAAAAAAGTTTGACTGCAGAATTTATTACATGGCTTCGACGCTGTCGGTCTGATCGAGGAATTTCATCTGGGTTCTGAAACAGAGCGCACAAACACACTCTCCTCCTAATGGTGCCATATGAGTGACACACACACCATTGGGAATGACCCTCTGCCAGCTTGTCTCTGACATCACCACAGAGGTGGATCCTTTTAGTCGATGGCACTTCCTGTTTAAATCCATCTCATTTTAACTCAAGGACAAGCTGTACCATCGAGAGCAGATGCTGATGTTTTAGCAGATGCTAATGTTTTATCAGATGCTTTTATCTAGAGTGACTCAGTAGTCAGAGTACAAACATGTTTTGTGCTGGTCACCCGTGGGAATCAAACCCACAACCCTGCCATTGCAAGCTCCATGCTCTACCAACTGAGCCACATGGGATATCTTGACTGTATGCATCACTGCTAAGTACGGCAACTTCAAGGCGCCCGACTGCAAGGCGCTACAGATAGTGGTGAGTACGGCCCAGTACATCACTGGGGCCGAGCCCCCTGCCATCCAGGACCTCTATACCAGACGGTGTTCGAGGAAGACTCCAGCCACACAAGCCATAGACTGTTCTCTTTGCTACCGCACGGCAAGCAGTACCACTGCACCAAGTCTGGAACCAACCGGACCCTGGAAAGCTTCTACCCCCAAGCCTTAAGACTGCTAAACAAGACTTCTAAATAGCTCATCAAATGGTTACCCGGACTACCTGCATTGACCGCTTTTTTGCACCAACTCTCTTGCACTGAAATAGTGAAATCTACCCACAAACTCACACATACTTACACTGACACCCCAACACACAAATACACACACACACACACACACACACACACACACACACACACACACACACACACACACACACACACACACACACACACACACACACACACACACACACACACACACACACACACACACACACACACACACACCTCAACACACAAATACACACCTCAACACACACATACACACCCCAACACACACATACACACCTCAACACACACATACACACCCCAACACACAAATACACCCCAACACACAAATACACACCTCAACACACACATACACACCTCAACACACACATACACACCTCAACACATAAATACACACCTCAACACACACACACACACATACACACCTCAACACACACATACACACCCCAACACACAAATACACACCCCAACACACAAATACACACCTCAACACACCTCAACACACCTCAACACACACACATACACACCTCAACACACAAATACACACCTCCACACACACACACACACACACACACACACACACACACACACACCTCAACACACACATACACATACACACCCCAACACACACATACACATACACACCCCAACACACAAATACACACCCCAACACACGCATACACACCCCAACACACACATACACACCCCAACACACAAATGCACAACCCAAAACATGCATACACTTTGTTGTACTAACTCTCCTGCGATGACTCTATGCACACACCCTGGACTCTACCCACACACTCACACATACTTACACTGACACCCCAACACACACATACACACACAAACACACTACATACGCCCACACACACTTAACACGCGTACACATGCATACTGACACCACACACACACACACACACACACACACACACACACACACACACACACACACACACACACACACACACACACACACACACACACACACACACACACACACACACACACACACACACTTTCACCTTCACCACATACACTGCTGCTACTGTATTATCTATCCTGTTGTCTAGTCATTTTACCCCTACCTACAGTATACTGCTGCTACTGTCTATTATCTATCCTGTTGTCTAGTCACTTTACCCCTACCTACAGTATACTGCTGCTACTGTCTATTATCTATCCTTTACCCCTACCTACAGTATACTGCTGCTACTGTCTATTATCTATCCTGTTGTCTAGTCACTTTACCCTTACCTACAGTATACTGCTGCTACTGTCTATTATCTATCCTTTACCCCTACCTACAGTATACTGCTGCTACTGTCTATTATCTATCCTGTTGTCTAGTCACTTTACCCCTACCTACAGTATACTGCTGCTACTGTCTATTATCTGTCCTTTACCCCTACCTACAGTATACTGCTGTTACTGTTTATTATCTATCCTTTACCCCTACCTACAGTATACTGCTGCTACTGTCTATTATCTATCCTTTACCCCTACCTACAGTATACTGCTGCTACTGTCTATTATCTATCCTGGTGCCTAGTCACTTTACCCCTACCTACAGTATACTGCTGTTACTGTCTATTATCTATTGTGGCAAACCTCTTCAAGGTTATGAGCATTTGTCACAAATTAAGTGGGAAACTGTCACCAAATTACCCCAGAATGAGAGTTCTTTCGAACAGGACAGTACCTGTGTGTTTGTCTCTCCGTCCTGGTCCACCCAGGTCGTAGGCAAGGTCAAGGATAGCAGGGTTCGGTACACGAATCGGGTTCTCGGTATGTCCAGGTCCAAACGCCAACAGGTAAGTCCAAAACAGTCCAGCTCATACACGGTAAATCCAGCCAATATCTATTGTCTCTTTCTCTACGGTTCATAGATCCTTCCACCCCTCTCTCTCTCTTCCTGGTTTTTCTTGACCCTTTATCTGTGTGTCGGCTCCACCTTCTGAGGGTTCCCCTTGCTTCTGGGACTTGTAGTTTTGGCAGTCGGCCATTTTGTGATCTGTAGTTCTGATCGGGGTGGCCATTTTAGTGATCGGGCAGAGCCCGTTTATTAGTTCTGCTCTCACATATCTGCCATTTATCCCTCGACCCCCTTCTTTGCCACACATCTCCCCCCCTAGATCCGACCCCCTAGGTCGGGCTACCGCAGCAAAATATGCGTGCATGCGGGATAACCTATCCACATTTCCCATTTCCTTCCCTGCTTTGTGTTTCAAGTCAAAGTGAAACGGTTGGAGACTCAAAAACCACTGCATCACCCGAGCGTTCTTCTCTTTAGCCCTATGCATCCAGGTGAGTGGGGCATGGTCACTGATGAGGGTGAAGTGGCGCCCCAGCAGGTAGTATTTCAGGCTTTCTAGAGCCCACTTTACTGCCAGCGCCTCTTTCTCAACGACCGCGTAGTTGGTTTCCCGTGGTTCCAGCTTCCTGCTTAAAAACAGGATGGGGTGTTCCACCCCTTCTACCTCTTGGGATAGCACTGCTCCCAAGCCGACCTCTGAGGCATCCGTCTGAACCACAAACTCTTTCTCAAAGTCTGGTACCACCAGCACTGGATTACAGCAGAGAGCCTCCTGTAATGTCCTAAATGCTTTGGTGGCCCTTTCATCCCATTTGACCATGTTTGGCCCTCTGGCTCTAGTCATGTCGGTGAGTGGGGCGGCCACTGTGGCATAACTTGGGATGAACTTCCGGTAGTAACCGGTCAGCCCTAGGAACGCTCGAACTTGCTTCTTATTTACTGGTTTCGGCCATTCTCTAATTGCCTCCACCTTCTTACGTTGGGGTTTGATTAACCCTCTTCCCACGGTGTATCCCAGATACTCTGTTTCCCCTAACCCCACATAACACTTGGCAGGGTTCGCCGTGAGCCCTGCCTTTCTAAGGGCGTCTAACACCGCCTGTACCCGGGGTAAGTGGGATTCCCAATCAGGGCTGTAGATTCCCACGTCATCTAAATAAGCTGCGGCGTATGCCTGGTGCGGTTTTAGGACCTTGTTCATGAGCCGTTGAAAGGTGGCTGGGGCCCCGTGTAAGCCGAATGGCATGACGGTGTATTGAAACAAACCGTCAGGGGTTGCAAAGGCTGTCTTTTCTTTGGCCCTGGGGGTCAGAGGAATTTGCCAGTACCCTTTTGTCAGGTCCAGGGTCGTAATGTACCGAGCTTTACCAACTTTCTCCAGTAGTTCGTCTACTCGGGGCATGGGGTAGGCATCAAACTTGGAGATTTCATTTACCTTCCGAAAGTCGTTACAGAACCGCAAAGACCCATCGGGCTTGGAGACCATCACAATCGGGCTAGACCACTCACTATGTGACTCCTCGATCACTCCAGCTGTCAACATTTTCTCTGTCTCTGCTCTAATCGCGGCCTGTCGAGCCTCGGGTACCCGATATGGCCTCATACTCACTTTTCTCCCTGGTAGGGAAACGATATCGTGAGCCGTAACCTCAGTTCGGCCGGGTACCTCTGAAAACACATCTCTGTTTTTCTGGATCAGGGTCTTTACTTCCTGTACTTGTGCTGGGGACAGAGTAGGTGAAATATTTACTTCGGCTGCCCCCTGAGTGTGTGTCGGGTATGTGACCATTAGTGTTTCTCTCTCTCTCCATGCCTTTAACAGGTTTATGTGATAGATCTGTTCCTGTGGCCGTCGACCTGGCTGTCGGATCCGATAATTCACTTCTCCTATTCTCTCCAGTACTTCATATGGTCCTTTCCATGTGGCTAGTAGTTTGCACTCTACCGTGGGGATCAGCACTAACACCTTATCTCCCGGTTGAAATTCCCTCAGGGTAGCCTGCCGGTTATAAGTGTGCCGCTGGTGCTCTTGTGCTTGTCTCATGTGCTCTCGGACGATGGGCATGACTGTGGCTATCCTGTCTTGCATTGCCGTGACGTGCTCTATGACACTAGTATACGGGGTGGATTGGTGCTCCCAGGTTTCCCGGGCGATGTCTAAGATTCCCCGGGGGTGCCTCCCATATACCAGCTCAAAGGGAGAAAACCCCAGCGAGGCTTGAGGAACCTCTCTAATGGCAAACATTAGATACGGCAACATGCAATCCCAGTTTTTCCCATCCTTATCGATTACCTTCCTGAGCATTGACTTCAGGGTCCTGTTGAATCTCTCAACCAGCCCGTCCGTCTGAGGATGGTAAACCGATGTCCTCAACTGTTTCACCTGCCACAATTTACAAAGGTCCGCCATAAGGCGGGACATAAAGGGGGTCCCCTGGTCAGTAAGGATCTCCTTTGGAACCCCTACCCTGGTGAACAAGAGCACTAATTCCTTGGCAATATTTTTGGAAGTCATCGTCCGAAGGGGAATGGCTTCTGGGTAGCGAGTGGCATAATCTAGAATGACCAGAATGTATTGGTGTCCTCTGGCGGACTTGGGTAGTGGTCCCACTATATCCATCGCTATCCTCTCAAATGGCGTTTCGATTATGGGGAGTGGCACTAACGGGCTTCTAACAGCTGGTCGGGGAGCTGTTAACTGGCACTCCGGGCACTCTCCACAATGCCGAGCCACTTCAGCCTGAATTCCTGGCCAGTAAAACCTCCTTACAATCCGGTCTCGGGTTTTATCGATACCAAGGTGTCCACCCAGAATGTGCCCATGAGCTAGATCCAGTACTGTCCTCCGGTACCGGGTGGGGACCAACAACTGTTCAACCACATCAACCCCTATTTTTGAGACTCTGTACACCAAACCCTTTTTCATAATGAAGTGGGGAAAACTATTAGGCCTCATCCCATCATTTATGGGAGTACCATCGACGACCTGCACGTCTGCTCTGGCTTGCTGCAGGGTTGGATCCTGGTTTTGGGCCGTCCCGAAATTAGTCAAGGACCCTGCCAGGTCTGCTGGTTCTAGATCGTCATCCTCTGGATTCAGATCGACCCCAGCCCCACTAGTACCGGGCTGTTCGTTGTCAACGAGGTTTGCCACTTCATCCTCATCCTCCCCTACTAGCACCTGTGAGGTTGGCCCCTGGGAGACCTCTTTTCTTGGCTTTGGTTGAAGGCCCCATGCTTCTTCCTGCTTGGTCAGGGTTGTTGGCTTCTCAAATATGCCATTCTTTTGGCCTAACTTCGCAAAGTTAGGAAAGTGTCTACCCAATATTACATCATATGGCATCTTTGGGACCACGCCGACCTTACAATTCAGCAGATCGTCCTCTGTTTGTATGCTCACTAAGGCTGTGGGGTACAGACGGGTATCCCCATGAATGCATGTAACACTGATATCCTGACTTGCATCCAGTTTATGAGTTGGCACTAGGTTTGCAACGACCAGGGTTAGCATACTGCCGGAATCCAGCAGTGCTTCAACCTCTTTCCCTTCAACCGTCACCCTGCACATATGTTTGTTTCTTGATCTTTCAAGTACAGTGGTTACAACAGGACATGCATACCACATATCATCTTCTTTTTCACCGAGGTTACATTGCATTGGCTCTTCTTTAATAGGGCAGTAGGCTGCAATATGTCCTGGTCGATTACAATTGTAACAGATAATAGGCGTTCGGGCGGGAGACCCCCTCGACCCCCGGTCCCGGTTTCCGTTTTCTCCCTTAGTGTCTCGGCCCGATTCTGATTCTTTCCTCATGCCCCCACGCGGCTCTCTTCCCCCTCCACCTGTTGGGACAGTCTTACCCTGTCCGCTGGTTCGCCCAGGCCTGGGGAATGGGAATCTTTCCTCCTGTGCCTGCTCAGCTGTACCTGCCGTACAATACCGTTCAACTAGGCCCACGAGATGGTCGGCGGAAAGTACCTCGTTCTGGCCAACCCATCGTCGTACTTCTTGGGGTAGACCTCGCTGAAACTGGTTGAGTACGATGGTCTCGACAATCTCGGCGGAGGAACGGGTCTCCGGTCGCAACCATTTCCGTGCCAGGTGAATCAAGTCGAACATCTGTGTTCGGGGAGGTTGTCCAGATCGGTAGGACCACTGGTGAAAGCGGTGTGCCCTCACGGTATCGGTCACTCCCAGTCTTGCCAGAATCTCTCCCTTTAGTTTATCGTAATCCTGTGCATCTGTCAACTCCAGGTCGAAATACGCTTTTTGCGCGTCCCCTGCCAGGTATGGTGCCAGAAGCCCTGCCCATTCTTCTTTCGGCCACTTCTCCCTCTCTGCAGTCCTTTCGAAGGTGGTAAGATATGCTTCCACATCATCCTGTGCTGTCATTTTTTGAAGAAAATGATTGGCCCGCCTCTGGGTATTTGCAGCTGGTAATTGAGCCCCAATTTGGTCCGCTAGCCCCTTTAGGCCTTCTCTTAACTCCTGGGTGTTTCTCTCTTGCTCTTCTCTGAGCAGCTGGTTGGTGCGGTGCTGGACCTGTAACGTGTCCTGGTACATTCGCATTGCATCCTGATGAGCTATTTGTTGAGCTCTAGTTGCCTCTTGTTGGGTGGCCGCCGCTTGTAACAGGGCTTGTATGGCTCCCTCCATACTCATTTTCCTGAGAAACTGTCCTAACCAAACAAAGCCACAAAAAAAAAAACCTGACTCCCCTTTGGAGTGCTAACTGATTTTTTTTTTTTCTTTTTACCTAACCAGCGGAATGGTTAGTCCATATGCCCACATTCTCCACCACGTGTGGCAAACCTCTTCAAGGTTATGAGCATTTGTCACAAATTAAGTGGGAAACTGTCACCAAATTACCCCAGAATGAGAGTTCTTTCGAACAGGACAGTACCTGTGTGTTTGTCTCTCCGTCCTGGTCCACCCAGGTCGTAGGCAAGGTCAAGGATAGCAGGGTTCGGTACACGAATCGGGTTCTCAGTAGGTCCAGGTCCAAACGCCAACAGGTAAGTCCAAAACAGTCCAGCTCATACACAGTAAATCCAGCCAATATCTATTGTCTCTTTCTCTACGGTTCATAGATCCTTCCACCCCTCTCTCTCTCTTCCTGGTTTTTCTTGACCCTTTATCTGTGTGTCGGCTCCACCTTCTGAGGGTTCCCCTTGCTTCTGGGACTTGTAGTTTTGGCAGTCGGCCATTTTGTGATCTGTAGTTCTGATCGGGGTGGCCATTTTAGTGATCGGGCAGAGCCCGTTTATTAGTTCTGCTCTCACATATCTGCCATTTATCCCTCGACCCCCTTCTTTGCCACACTATCCTGTTGTCTAGTCACTTTACCCTTACCTACAGTATACTGCTGTTACTGTCTATTATCTATCCTTTACCCCTACCTACAGTATACTGCTGCTACTGTCTATTATCTATCATGTTGTCTAGTCACTTTACCCCTACCTACAGTATACTGCTGTTACTGTCTATTATCTATCCTTTACCCCTACCTACAGTATACTGCTGTTACTGTCTATTATCTATCCTTTACCCCTACCTACAGTATACTGCTGCTACTGTCTATTATCTATCCTGTTGTCTAGTCACTTTACCCTTACCTACAGTATACTGCTGCTACTGTCTATTATCTATCCTTTACCCCTACCTACAGTATACTGCTGCTACTGTCTATTATCTATCCTGTTGTCTAGTCACTTTACCCCTACCTACAGTATACTGCTGCTACTGTCTATTATCTGTCCTTTACCCCTACCTACAGTATACTGCTGTTACTGTTTATTATCTATCCTTTACCCCTACCTACAGTATACTGCTGCTACTGTCTATTATCTATCCTTTACCCCTACCTACAGTATACTGCTGCTACTGTCTATTATCTATCCTGGTGCCTAGTCACTTTACCCCTACCTACAGTATACTGCTGTTACTGTCTATTATCTATTGTGGCAAACCTCTTCAAGGTTATGAGCATTTGTCACAAATTAAGTGGGAAACTGTCACCAAATTACCCCAGAATGAGAGTTCTTTCGAACAGGACAGTACCTGTGTGTTTGTCTCTCCGTCCTGGTCCACCCAGGTCGTAGGCAAGGTCAAGGATAGCAGGGTTCGGTACACGAATCGGGTTCTCGGTATGTCCAGGTCCAAACGCCAACAGGTAAGTCCAAAACAGTCCAGCTCATACACGGTAAATCCAGCCAATATCTATTGTCTCTTTCTCTACGGTTCATAGATCCTTCCACCCCTCTCTCTCTCTTCCTGGTTTTTCTTGACCCTTTATCTGTGTGTCGGCTCCACCTTCTGAGGGTTCCCCTTGCTTCTGGGACTTGTAGTTTTGGCAGTCGGCCATTTTGTGATCTGTAGTTCTGATCGGGGTGGCCATTTTAGTGATCGGGCAGAGCCCGTTTATTAGTTCTGCTCTCACATATCTGCCATTTATCCCTCGACCCCCTTCTTTGCCACACATCTCCCCCCCTAGATCCGACCCCCTAGGTCGGGCTACCGCAGCAAAATATGCGTGCATGCGGGATAACCTATCCACATTTCCCATTTCCTTCCCTGCTTTGTGTTTCAAGTCAAAGTGAAACGGTTGGAGACTCAAAAACCACTGCATCACCCGAGCGTTCTTCTCTTTAGCCCTATGCATCCAGGTGAGTGGGGCATGGTCACTGATGAGGGTGAAGTGGCGCCCCAGCAGGTAGTATTTCAGGCTTTCTAGAGCCCACTTTACTGCCAGCGCCTCTTTCTCAACGACCGCGTAGTTGGTTTCCCGTGGTTCCAGCTTCCTGCTTAAAAACAGGATGGGGTGTTCCACCCCTTCTACCTCTTGGGATAGCACTGCTCCCAAGCCGACCTCTGAGGCATCCGTCTGAACCACAAACTCTTTCTCAAAGTCTGGTACCACCAGCACTGGATTACAGCAGAGAGCCTCCTGTAATGTCCTAAATGCTTTGGTGGCCCTTTCATCCCATTTGACCATGTTTGGCCCTCTGGCTCTAGTCATGTCGGTGAGTGGGGCGGCCACTGTGGCATAACTTGGGATGAACTTCCGGTAGTAACCGGTCAGCCCTAGGAACGCTCGAACTTGCTTCTTATTTACTGGTTTCGGCCATTCTCTAATTGCCTCCACCTTCTTACGTTGGGGTTTGATTAACCCTCTTCCCACGGTGTATCCCAGATACTCTGTTTCCCCTAACCCCACATAACACTTGGCAGGGTTCGCCGTGAGCCCTGCCTTTCTAAGGGCGTCTAACACCGCCTGTACCCGGGGTAAGTGGGATTCCCAATCAGGGCTGTAGATTCCCACGTCATCTAAATAAGCTGCGGCGTATGCCTGGTGCGGTTTTAGGACCTTGTTCATGAGCCGTTGAAAGGTGGCTGGGGCCCCGTGTAAGCCGAATGGCATGACGGTGTATTGAAACAAACCGTCAGGGGTTGCAAAGGCTGTCTTTTCTTTGGCCCTGGGGGTCAGAGGAATTTGCCAGTACCCTTTTGTCAGGTCCAGGGTCGTAATGTACCGAGCTTTACCAACTTTCTCCAGTAGTTCGTCTACTCGGGGCATGGGGTAGGCATCAAACTTGGAGATTTCATTTACCTTCCGAAAGTCGTTACAGAACCGCAAAGACCCATCGGGCTTGGAGACCATCACAATCGGGCTAGACCACTCACTATGTGACTCCTCGATCACTCCAGCTGTCAACATTTTCTCTGTCTCTGCTCTAATCGCGGCCTGTCGAGCCTCGGGTACCCGATATGGCCTCATACTCACTTTTCTCCCTGGTAGGGAAACGATATCGTGAGCCGTAACCTCAGTTCGGCCGGGTACCTCTGAAAACACATCTCTGTTTTTCTGGATCAGGGTCTTTACTTCCTGTACTTGTGCTGGGGACAGAGTAGGTGAAATATTTACTTCGGCTGCCCCCTGAGTGTGTGTCGGGTATGTGACCATTAGTGTTTCTCTCTCTCTCCATGCCTTTAACAGGTTTATGTGATAGATCTGTTCCTGTGGCCGTCGACCTGGCTGTCGGATCCGATAATTCACTTCTCCTATTCTCTCCAGTACTTCATATGGTCCTTTCCATGTGGCTAGTAGTTTGCACTCTACCGTGGGGATCAGCACTAACACCTTATCTCCCGGTTGAAATTCCCTCAGGGTAGCCTGCCGGTTATAAGTGTGCCGCTGGTGCTCTTGTGCTTGTCTCATGTGCTCTCGGACGATGGGCATGACTGTGGCTATCCTGTCTTGCATTGCCGTGACGTGCTCTATGACACTAGTATACGGGGTGGATTGGTGCTCCCAGGTTTCCCGGGCGATGTCTAAGATTCCCCGGGGGTGCCTCCCATATACCAGCTCAAAGGGAGAAAACCCCAGCGAGGCTTGAGGAACCTCTCTAATGGCAAACATTAGATACGGCAACATGCAATCCCAGTTTTTCCCATCCTTATCGATTACCTTCCTGAGCATTGACTTCAGGGTCCTGTTGAATCTCTCAACCAGCCCGTCCGTCTGAGGATGGTAAACCGATGTCCTCAACTGTTTCACCTGCCACAATTTACAAAGGTCCGCCATAAGGCGGGACATAAAGGGGGTCCCCTGGTCAGTAAGGATCTCCTTTGGAACCCCTACCCTGGTGAACAAGAGCACTAATTCCTTGGCAATATTTTTGGAAGTCATCGTCCGAAGGGGAATGGCTTCTGGGTAGCGAGTGGCATAATCTAGAATGACCAGAATGTATTGGTGTCCTCTGGCGGACTTGGGTAGTGGTCCCACTATATCCATCGCTATCCTCTCAAATGGCGTTTCGATTATGGGGAGTGGCACTAACGGGCTTCTAACAGCTGGTCGGGGAGCTGTTAACTGGCACTCCGGGCACTCTCCACAATGCCGAGCCACTTCAGCCTGAATTCCTGGCCAGTAAAACCTCCTTACAATCCGGTCTCGGGTTTTATCGATACCAAGGTGTCCACCCAGAATGTGCCCATGAGCTAGATCCAGTACTGTCCTCCGGTACCGGGTGGGGACCAACAACTGTTCAACCACATCAACCCCTATTTTTGAGACTCTGTACACCAAACCCTTTTTCATAATGAAGTGGGGAAAACTATTAGGCCTCATCCCATCATTTATGGGAGTACCATCGACGACCTGCACGTCTGCTCTGGCTTGCTGCAGGGTTGGATCCTGGTTTTGGGCCGTCCCGAAATTAGTCAAGGACCCTGCCAGGTCTGCTGGTTCTAGATCGTCATCCTCTGGATTCAGATCGACCCCAGCCCCACTAGTACCGGGCTGTTCGTTGTCAACGAGGTTTGCCACTTCATCCTCATCCTCCCCTACTAGCACCTGTGAGGTTGGCCCCTGGGAGACCTCTTTTCTTGGCTTTGGTTGAAGGCCCCATGCTTCTTCCTGCTTGGTCAGGGTTGTTGGCTTCTCAAATATGCCATTCTTTTGGCCTAACTTCGCAAAGTTAGGAAAGTGTCTACCCAATATTACATCATATGGCATCTTTGGGACCACGCCGACCTCACAATTCAGCAGATCGTCCTCTGTTTGTATGCTCACTAAGGCTGTGGGGTACAGACGGGTATCCCCATGAATGCATGTAACACTGATATCCTGACTTGCATCCAGTTTATGAGTTGGCACTAGGTTTGCAACGACCAGGGTTAGCATACTGCCGGAATCCAGCAGTGCTTCAACCTCTTTCCCTTCAACCGTCACCCTGCACATATGTTTGTTTCTTGATCTTTCAAGTACAGTGGTTACAACAGGACATGCATACCACATATCATCTTCTTTTTCACCGAGGTTACATTGCATTGGCTCTTCTTTAATAGGGCAGTAGGCTGCAATATGTCCTGGTCGATTACAATTGTAACAGATAATAGGCGTTCGGGCGGGAGACCCCCTCGACCCCCGGTCCCGGTTTCCGTTTTCTCCCTTAGTGTCTCGGCCCGATTCTGATTCTTTCCTCATGCCCCCACGCGGCTCTCTTCCCCCTCCACCTGTTGGGACAGTCTTACCCTGTCCGCTGGTTCGCCCAGGCCTGGGGAATGGGAATCTTTCCTCCTGTGCCTGCTCAGCTGTACCTGCCGTACAATACCGTTCAACTAGGCCCACGAGATGGTCGGCGGAAAGTACCTCGTTCTGGCCAACCCATCGTCGTACTTCTTGGGGTAGACCTCGCTGAAACTGGTTGAGTACGATGGTCTCGACAATCTCGGCGGAGGAACGGGTCTCCGGTCGCAACCATTTCCGTGCCAGGTGAATCAAGTCGAACATCTGTGTTCGGGGAGGTTGTCCAGATCGGTAGGACCACTGGTGAAAGCGGTGTGCCCTCACGGTATCGGTCACTCCCAGTCTTGCCAGAATCTCTCCCTTTAGTTTATCGTAATCCTGTGCATCTGTCAACTCCAGGTCGAAATACGCTTTTTGCGCGTCCCCTGCCAGGTATGGTGCCAGAAGCCCTGCCCATTCTTCTTTCGGCCACTTCTCCCTCTCTGCAGTCCTTTCGAAGGTGGTAAGATATGCTTCCACATCATCTTGTGCTGTCATTTTTTGAAGAAAATGATTGGCCCGCCTCTGGGTATTTGCAGCTGGTAATTGAGCCCCAATTTGGTCCGCTAGCCCCTTTAGGCCTTCTCTTAACTCCCGGGTGTTTCTCTCTTGCTCTTCTCTGAGCAGCTGGTTGGTGCGGTGCTGGACCTGTAACGTGTCCTGGTACATTCGCATTGCATCCTGATGAGCTATTTGTTGAGCTCTAGTTGCCTCTTGTTGGGTGGCCGCCGCCTGTAACAGGGCTTGTATGGCTCCCTCCATACTCATTTTCCTGAGAAACTGTCCTAACCAAACAAAGCCACAAAAAAAAAAACCTGACTCCCCTTTGGAGTGCTAACTGAACTTTTTTCTTTTTTTTTCTTTTTACCTAACCAGCGGAATGGTTAGTCCATATGCCCACATTCTCCACCACGTGTGGCAAACCTCTTCAAGGTTATGAGCATTTGTCACAAATTAAGTGGGAAACTGTCACCAAATTACCCCAGAATGAGAGTTCTTTCGAACAGGACAGTACCTGTGTGTTTGTCTCTCCGTCCTGGTCCACCCAGGTCGTAGGCAAGGTCAAGGATAGCAGGGTTCGGTACACGAATCGGGTTCTCGGTATGTCCAGGTCCAAACGCCAACAGGTAAGTCCAAAACAGTCCAGCTCATACACGGTAAATCCAGCCAATATCTATTGTCTCTTTCTCTACGGTTCATAGATCCTTCCACCCCTCTCTCTCTCTTCCTGGTTTTTCTTGACCCTTTATCTGTGTGTCGGCTCCACCTTCTGAGGGTTCCCCTTGCTTCTGGGACTTGTAGTTTTGGCAGTCGGCCATTTTGTGATCTGTAGTTCTGATCGGGGTGGCCATTTTAGTGATCGGGCAGAGCCCGTTTATTAGTTCTGCTCTCACATATCTGCCATTTATCCCTCGACCCCCTTCTTTGCCACACTATCCTGTTGTCTAGTCACTTTACCCTTACCTACAGTATACTGCTGTTACTGTCTATTATCTATCCTTTACCCCTACCTACAGTATACTGCTGCTACTGTCTATTATCTATCATGTTGTCTAGTCACTTTACCCCTACCTACAGTATACTGCTGTTACTGTCTATTATCTATCCTTTACCCCTACCTACAGTATACTGCTGTTACTGTCTATTATCTATCCTTTACCCCTACCTACAGTATACTGCTGTTACTGTCTATTATCTATCCTGTTGTCTAGTCACTTTACCCCTACCTACAGTATACTGCTGCTACTGTCTATTATCTATAATGTGGCCTAGTCACTTTACCCCTACCTACAGTATACTGCTGCTACTGTTTATTATCTATCCTGTTGTCTAGTCACTTTACCCCTACCTACAGTATACTGCTGTTACTGTCTATTATCTATCCTGTTGTCTAGTCACTTTACCCCTACCTACAGTATACTGCTGTTACTGTCTATTATCTATCCTTTACCCCTACCTACAGTATACTGCTGTTACTGTCTATTATCTATCCTTTACCCCTACCTACAGTATACTGCTGCTACTGTCTATTATCTATCCTGTTGTCTAGTCACTTTACCCCTACCTACAGTATACTGCTGTTACTGTCTATTATCTATCCTTTACCCCTACCTACAGTATACTGCTGCTACTGTCTATTATCTATCCTGTTGTCTAGTCACTTTACCCCTACCTACAGTATACTGCTGTTACTGTCTATTATCTATCCTGTTGTTTAGTCACTTTACCCCTACCTACAGTATACTGCTGCTACTGTCTATTATCTATAATGTGGCCTAGTCACTTTACCCCTACCTACAGTATACTGCTGCTACTGTTTATTATCTATCCTGTTGTCTAGTCACTTTACCCCTACCTACAGTATACTGCTGTTACTGTCTATTATCTATAATGTGGCCTAGTCACTTTACCCCTACCTACAGTATACTGCTGCTACTGTCTATTATCTATCCTGTTGTCTAGTCACTTTACCCCTACCTACAGTATACTGCTGTTACTGTCTATTATCTATCATGTGGCCTAGTCACTTTACCCCTACCTACAGTATACTGCTGTTACTGTCTATTATCTATCATGTGGCCTAGTCACTTTACCCCTACCTACAGTATACTGCTGTTACTGTCTATTATCTATCCTGTTGTCTAGTCACTTTACCCCTACCTACAGTATACTGCTGTTACTGTCTATTATCTATCCTTTACCCCTACCTACAGTATACTGCTGTTACTGTCTATTATCTATAATGTGGCCTAGTCACTTTACCCCTACCTACAGTATACTGCTGCTACTGTCTATTATCTATCCTGTTGTCTAGTCACTTTACCCCTACCTACAGTATACTGCTGTTACTGTCTATTATCTATCATGTGGCCTAGTCACTTTACCCCTACCTACAGTATACTGCTGGTACTGTCTATTATCTATCATGTGGCCTAGTCACTTTACCCCTACCTACAGTATACTGCTGTTACTGTCTATTATCTATCATGTTGCCTAGTCACTTTACCCCTACCTACAGTATACTGCTGTTACTGTCTATTATCTATCCTGTTGTCTAGTCACTTTACCCCTACCTACAGTATACTGCTGTTACTGTCTATTATCTATCCTTTACCCCTACCTACAGTATACTGCTGTTACTGTCTATTATCTATCCTGTTGTCTAGTCACTTTACCCCTACCTACAGTATACTGCTGCTACTGTCTATTATCTATCCTGTTGTCTAGTCACTTTACCCCTACCTACAGTATACTGCTGCTACTGTCTATTATCTATCCTGTTGTCTAGTCACTTTACCCCTACCTACAGTATACTGCTGCTACTGTCTATTATCTATCCTGTTGTCTAGTCACTTTACCCCTACCTACAGTATACTGCTGTTACTGTCTATTATCTATCCTGTTGTCTAGTCACTTTACCCCTACCTACAGTATACTGCTGCTACTGTCTATTATCTATAATGTGGCCTAGTCACTTTACCCCTACCTACAGTATACTGCTGCTACTGTCTATTATCTATCCTGTTGTCTAGTCACTTTACCCCTACCTACAGTATACTGCTGGTACTGTCTATTATCTATCATGTGGCCTAGTCACTTTACCCCTACCTACAGTATACTGCTGTTACTGTCTATTATCTATCATGTGGCCTAGTCACTTTACCCCTACCTACAGTATACTGCTGTTACTGTCTATTATCTATCCTGTTGTCTAGTCACTTTACCCCTACCTACAGTATACTGCTGCTACTGTCTATTATCTATCCTGTTGTCTAGTCACTTTACCCCTACCTACAGTATACTGCTGCTACTGTCTATTATCTATCCTGTTGTCTAGTCACTTTACCCCTACCTACAGTATACTGCTGCTACTGTCTATTATCTATCCTGTTGTCTAGTCACTTTACCCCTACCTACAGTATACTGCTGTTACTGTCTATTATCTATCCTGTTGTCTAGTCACTTTACCCCTACCTACAGTATACTGCTGCTACTGTCTATTATCTATAATGTGGCTTAGTCACTTTACCCCTACCTACAGTATACTGCTGCTACTGTCTATTATCTATCCTGTTGTCTAGTCACTTTACCCCTACCTACAGTATACTGCTGCTACTGTCTATTATCTATCCTGTTGTCTAGTCACTTTACCCCTACCTACAGTATACTGCTGCTACTGTCTATTATCTATCCTGTTGTCTAGTCACTTTACCCCTACCTACAGTATACTGCTGCTACTGTCTATTATCTATCCTGTTGTCTAGTCACTTTACCCCTACCTACAGTATACTGCTGCTACTGTCTATTATCTATCCTGTTGTCTAGTCACTTTACCCCTACCTACAGTATACTGCTGCTACTGTCTATTATCTATCCTGTTGTCTAGTCACTTTACCCCTACCTACAGTATACTGCTGCTACTGTCTATTATCTATCATGTGGCCTAGTCACTTTACCCCTACCTACAGTATACTGCTGTTACTGTCTATTATCTATCCTGTTGTCTAGTCACTTTACCCCTACCTACAGTATACTGCTGTTACTGTCTATTATCTATCATGTGGCCTAGTCACTTTACCCCTACCTACAGTATACTGCTGTTACTGTCTATTATCTATCATGTGGCCTAGTCACTTTACCCCTACCTACAGTATACTGCTGTTACTGTCTATTATCTATCCTGTTGTCTAGTCACTTTACCCCTACCTACAGTATACTGCTGTTACTGTCTATTATCTATCCTTTACCCCTACCTACAGTATACTGCTGTTACTGTCTATTATCGATAATGTGGCCTAGTCACTTTACCCCTACCTACAGTATACTGCTGCTACTGTCTATTATCTATCCTGTTGTCTAGTCACTTTACCCCTACCTACAGTATACTGCTGTTACTGTCTATTATCTATCATGTGGCCTAGTCACTTTACCCCTACCTACAGTATACTGCTGGTACTGTCTATTATCTATCATGTGGCCTAGTCACTTTACCCCTACCTACAGTATACTGCTGTTACTGTCTATTATCTATCATGTTGCCTAGTCACTTTACCCCTACCTACAGTATACTGCTGTTACTGTCTATTATCTATCCTGTTGTCTAGTCACTTTACCCCTACCTACAGTATACTGCTGTTACTGTCTATTATCTATCCTTTACCCCTACCTACAGTATACTGCTGTTACTGTCTATTATCTATAATGTGGCCTAGTCACTTTACCCCTACCTACAGTATACTGCTGCTACTGTCTATTATCTATCCTGTTGTCTAGTCACTTTACCCCTACCTACAGTATACTGCTGTTACTGTCTATTATCTATCATGTGGCCTAGTCACTTTACCCCTACCTACAGTATACTGCTGGTACTGTCTATTATCTATCATGTGGCCTAGTCACTTTACCCCTACCTACAGTATACTGCTGTTACTGTCTATTATCTATCATGTGGCCTAGTCACTTTACCCCTACCTACAGTATACTGCTGTTACTGTCTATTATCTATCCTGTTGTCTAGTCACTTTACCCCTACCTACAGTATACTGCTGCTACTGTCTATTATCTATCCTGTTGTCTAGTCACTTTACCCCTACCTACAGTATACTGCTGCTACTGTCTATTATCTATCCTGTTGTCTAGTCACTTTACCCCTACCTACAGTATACTGCTGCTACTGTCTATTATCTATCCTGTTGTCTAGTCACTTTACCCCTACCTACAGTATACTGCTGCTACTGTCTATTATCTATCCTGTTGTCTAGTCACTTTACCCCTACCTACAGTATACTGCTGTTACTGTCTATTATCTATCCTGTTGTCTAGTCACTTTACCCCTACCTACAGTATACTGCTGCTACTGTCTATTATCTATAATGTGGCCTAGTCACTTTACCCCTACCTACAGTATACTGCTGCTACTGTCTATTATCTATCCTGTTGTCTAGTCACTTTACCCCTACCTACAGTATACTGCTGGTACTGTCTATTATCTATCATGTGGCCTAGTCACTTTACCCCTACCTACAGTATACTGCTGTTACTGTCTATTATCTATCATGTGGCCTAGTCACTTTACCCCTACCTACAGTATACTGCTGTTACTGTCTATTATCTATCCTGTTGTCTAGTCACTTTACCCCTACCTACAGTATACTGCTGCTACTGTCTATTATCTATCCTGTTGTCTAGTCACTTTACCCCTACCTACAGTATACTGCTGCTACTGTCTATTATCTATCCTGTTGTCTAGTCACTTTACCCCTACCTACAGTATACTGCTGCTACTGTCTATTATCTATCCTGTTGTCTAGTCACTTTACCCCTACCTACAGTATACTGCTGTTACTGTCTATTATCTATCCTGTTGTCTAGTCACTTTACCCCTACCTACAGTATACTGCTGCTACTGTCTATTATCTATAATGTGGCCTAGTCACTTTACCCCTACCTACAGTATACTGCTGCTACTGTCTATTATCTATCCTGTTGTCTAGTCACTTTACCCCTACCTACAGTATACTGCTGCTACTGTCTATTATCTATCCTGTTGTCTAGTCACTTTACCCCTACCTACAGTATACTGCTGCTACTGTCTATTATCTATCCTGTTGTCTAGTCACTTTACCCCTACCTACAGTATACTGCTGCTACTGTCTATTATCTATCCTGTTGTCTAGTCACTTTACCCCTACCTACAGTATACTGCTGCTACTGTCTATTATCTATCCTGTTGTCTAGTCACTTTACCCCTACCTACAGTATACTGCTGCTACTGTCTATTATCTATCCTGTTGTCTAGTCACTTTACCCCTACCTACAGTATACTGCTGCTACTGTCTATTATCTATCATGTGGCCTAGTCACTTTACCCCTACCTACAGTATACTGCTGTTACTGTCTATTATCTATCCTGTGGCCTAGTCACTTTACCCCTACCTACAGTATACTGCTGTTACTGTCTATTATCTATCCTGTTGTCTAGTCACTTTACCCCTACCTACAGTATACTGCTGTTACTGTCTATTATCTATCATGTGGCCTAGTCACTTTACCCCTACCTACAGTATACTGCTGTTACTGTCTATTATCTATCATGTGGCCTAGTCACTTTACCCCTACCTACAGTATACTGCTGTTACTGTCTATTATCTATCCTGTTGTCTAGTCACTTTACCCCTACCTACAGTATACTGCTGCTACTGTCTATTATCTATCCTGTTGTCTAGTCACTTTACCCCTACCTACAGTATACTGCTGTTACTGTCTATTATCTATCCTTTACCCCTACCTACAGTATACTGCTGCTACTGTCTATTATCTATCCTGTTGTCTAGTCACTTTACCCCTACCTACAGTATACTGCTGCTACTGTCTATTATCTATCCTGTTGTCTAGTCACTTTACCCCTACCTACAGTATACTGCTGCTACTGTCTATTATCTATCCTGTTGTCTAGTCACTTTACCCCTACCTACAGTATACTGCTGCTACTGTCTATTATCTATCCTGTTGTCTAGTCACTTTACCCCTACCTACAGTATACTGCTGCTACTGTCTATTATCTATCCTGTTGTCTAGTCACTTTACCCCTACCTACAGTATACTGCTGTTACTGTCTATTATCTATCCTGTTGTCTAGTCACTTTACCCCTACCTACAGTATACTGCTGCTACTGTCTATTATCTATAATGTGGCCTAGTCACTTTATCCCTACCTACAGTATACTGCTGCTACTGTCTATTATCTATCCTGTTGTCTAGTCACTTTACCCCTACCTACAGTATACTGCTGCTACTGTCTATTATCTATCCTGTTGTCTAGTCACTTTACCCCTACCTACAGTATACTGCTGCTACTGTCTATTATCTATCCTGTTGTCTAGTCACTTTACCCCTACCTACAGTATACTGCTGCTACTGTCTATTATCTATCCTGTTGTCTAGTCACTTTACCCCTACCTACAGTATACTGCTGCTACTGTCTATTATCTATCCTGTTGTCTAGTCACTTTACCCCTACCTACAGTATATGTACATATCTACCTCAATTACCTCATACTCCTGCACATCGACTCGGTATTGGTACGCCCTGTATAAAGCCATGTTGTTTTTACTCGTTGTGAATGAATCAATGAATGAATGAATTGCATTTTATTTTTGCTCGTTATGAATGAATCAATGAATTACATTTTATTTTTTACTCATTATGAATAAATCAATGAATGACATGTTATTTTCATATCAAATGGCCAGTTAGCAACCCACCCCTTATGGGATTAATTGACACAAAAACAAACATTACAATTCACTGTGGTAATTCAGTGATAATTCTTCTTCTGGTGTTCTCTGCAGTGCGCATCGCATGAAGGGTTGTTATTCGTTATTGTTAGGCATTTATTTTATTTAAAAATGTATATATACATTTAAAGAAAATCTTTATCCTTACTGCTGCATTGTTGGAACAGTAAGCATTTCACCGTTAGTCTACACCTGTTGTTTACGAAGCATGTGACAAATACAATTTAATTTAATTTGAAGCAAACCCACTCTCTCACAAACGCACCCAAAGCACAAGGTGAAACCTCAGTCTTTGTGTTGGGGGAAATTGCTATTTTAATGTGTCAATGGATCTAAAGTGAAAGGTCAAGGTTGAGATAAGTAATTAGAATGGGAAGCCTTTTCAGAACTGACTGAAGGGAAGATATGAGAAACACACACATATTCTTGCCACTCCAATTGTGTGTGTGTGTGTGTGTGTGTGTGTGTGTGCGTGTGCGTGTGCGTGTGTGTGTGATGTGTGTCTTTGTCTGCATGACGGTGTCCAACCAGCTCTCACAGTCTCATATCAGCATTAAACGTTCATCCGTGTTTCTCAAACATTACATTTGAAGTTGTTCCAACATCAAATTTCAAAGTGTTTGTGCATTAACTCTGAAAACTTGAGGTTTTTAACTCTGAATGGTTAAGGTTAGGTTTTTAACTCTGAATGGTTAAGGTTAGGTTTTTAACTCTGAATGGTTAAGGTGTTGGGGTTAAAACAAAAATACCAAAAACAACTTTCTATTGCTGGATTCGAACGTACAACCTTTACAATCCAAGGCAGATGCGGACACTAATCTGCCATCCACATCGAATCAAAGGCAGATGCTTACACTAATCTGCCATCCACATCCACAACTCCTTAGCAAGAGCCAAACCTACTTGAAGGTGTCTTCGCTCACTAGTGCCTCTAGTGGCCAGTTTCCACGTCATCTCCCGACGTCCTCAGACATGGATGGACGTCTAATACGGACTTGTATCATGGGTGACCTGGCTGCATGTGTCACATATACATGAAGAACTTTATTTCTCTCTCTCTCTGTGTGTGTGTGTGTGTGTGTGTGTGTGTGTGTGTGTGTGTGTGTGTGTGTGTGTGTGTGTGTGTGTGTGTGTGTGTGCCTGTGTGTGTGTCTCTGTGTGTGTCTCTGTGTGTGTGTGTGTGTGTGTGCCTGTGTGGTTACTGTGATAAGCTGAGCGGAACATTAGCTCTCATCTGAAGCAGTGTTTGGTGCCAACTCTCAAAGACACTCATTCTACCTGCTCCTGAGAACCAAGGAGAATTATCATGGCTGTACGGTGGATGTCAAAACAAGAACTTTAATTATTATTTTCCTTTGGTTACCGGCAACAGAATGCAAATAGAATTAGTCCAGTGTAATTATTGGGAGAGCAGCGGGAACTCTGAGATTCATTTGTCATTTTCTGACGGAGTGTTTTATCAGAGCAGTACTCAAAAACACAGTCACGCTTTTCTGTCCAAGGTGGCAAAGTCATCATCACTAACATACTCTTTCACCATCCATTTTCTATTTCCTGTGTATTATGGAAAACATTTCTGTGTGTGTCTGTGTGTGTATTTTAGTGAACATGTTTGTGTATCTCTGTAAACAGGAATGTGTCACTGTCCATGGCTAAGCTTCTGTGTGTGTCTGTGTATGTGTGTATATGTGTGTGTGTGTGTAGCAAAGCTGGTAAATTGTCCCATGCTGGGATAGATAAGCAGTAGCGGGGCTGTGCTCTGCGTGAGCTAGTGTTCCAGGGTCAGGGGTGAGGAGTGTGAGCTGAGATAACACACACGTGCATACACACACGATGGGGGGGTGAGACGTGAGCTTGCAGAGCTAAGCACAGACTACAGGGGTACCGTAATGACACTGATGTCATTAGAAGTGGCCTTTCTGTGCCCCTAAAAACAGTGTCTCAGGCTGATGCTGTCACTGAGGGTTCCTAGTGGGGGAGAGATCCTCTCTAACAATCTCCTCCTGTCACACCTTACAGCCCTGTTCTTCAATACTGGACCCACAGAGATACTACACTGGGTGTGCAGGCTTTTTCTCTGGCCCAGTACTAAAACACCTTAAATTAATCAAGGCCTTGATAATTAGTTATATTGTATTTTATTCGAATCTAGTCTATTAATTTGCAATGTTCTTCCGTGGGTTCTGTTGACACTTCCACAGAGTCAATGTTCTTCCGTGGGTTCTGTTGACACTTCCACAGAGTCAATGTTCTTCCGTGGGTTCTGTTGACACTTCCACAGAGTCATTGTTCTTCCGTGGGTTCTGTTGACACTTCCAAGCGTCAGTGTTCTTCCGTGGGTTCTGTTGACACTTCCACAGAGTCATTGTTCTTCCGTGGGTTCTGTTGACACTTCCACAGAGGCAATGTTCTTCCGTGGATTCTGTTGACACTTCCACAGAGTCAATGTTCTTCCGTGGGTTCTGTTGACACTTCCACAGAGTCAATGTTCTTCCATGGGTTCTGTTGACACTTCCAATGGTCAATGTTCTTCCGTGGGTTCTGTTGACACTTCCAAGGGTCAATGTTCTTCCGTGGGTTCTGTTGACGCTTTCACAATGTTCTTCCGTGGGTTCTGTTGACACTTCCACAGAGTCATTGTTCTTCCGTGGGTTCTGTTGACACTTCCACAGAGTCATTGTTCTTCCGTGGGTTCTGTTGACACTTCCACAGAGTCATTGTTCTTCCGTAGGTTCTGTTGACACTTCCACAGAGTCATTGTTCTTCCGTGGGTTCTGTTGACACTTCCACAGAGTCATTGTTCTTCCGTGGGTTCTGTTGACACTTCCACAGAGTCATTGTTCTTCCGTGGGTTCTGTTGACACTTCCACAGAGTCATTGTTCTTCCGTGGGTTCTGTTGACACTTCCACAGAGTCAATGTTCTTCCGTGGGTTCTGTTGACACTTCCACAGAGTCATTGTTCTTCCCTGGGTTCTGTTGACACTTCCACAGAGTCAATGTTCTTCCGTGGGTTCTGTTGACACTTCCACAGAGTCATTGTTTGTGGCAGTGTATTCCTTGCATCATCAGTGAGTATGTTTACATGCACAGTAATAATTCGATTTTAAACAGATTATGGCAGTAGGCAGATTATGCAATAGTCACGTAGACACCTTCCTCTGATTATCTTAATCAAAATTTAAGTAAGCATACATTGATTAAAACACCTGGTTTTCTAAACAATATTTAAAAGGATTAGGACATGTAAACACCTTAATGGGCGTTCCAGCTGTTTATGTGATCTGAGCATGTTCCAGCACCAGCCAAGAGAGCCTCCCTCTTTGTGAAGTGAAGTGAGTTTGGAACAACTGAATGTATAGGTCTTAGAAGTAGTTTTCACGTACAAACTTTAGATGTCCGAACTCAGAATCAAATATGCTTCCCAAAAATAACATGTTCATTGTGGTAGAATGTATATAAAGATAGGAGATGTTCTGCATTTATCAGAGTGACATCAGGTCTCCTGATCTCAGATGTGTCCATGTAAACAGGAAAAAGTTGGTGATCCGATTTTTTAAATGTTCTCCTAAAATGACATACCCAAATCTAACTGCCTGTAGCTCAGGACCTGAAGCAAGGATATGCATATTCTTGGTACTATTTGAAAGGAAACACTTTGAAGTTTGTGGTAATGGGAAATTAATGTAGGAGAATATAACACAGTAGATCTGGTAAAAGATAATACAAAGAAAAAAACATGCGTTTTTTTGTATTTGTTTTGTACCATCATCTTTGAAATTCAAGAGAAAGGCCATGTATTATTCCAGCCCAAGCGCAATTTAGATTTTGGACACTAGATGGCAGCAGTGTATGTGCAAGTTTTAGACTGATCCAATGAACCATTGCATTTCAGTTCAACATTTTGTATCATGATTGCCCTAATATCACTAATTGGTTAACTAAAAACTCTACAGGATCGTAGGCTAATGTGATTAGCATGAGGTTGTAAGTAACAAGAACATTTCCCAGGACATAGACATATCTGATATTGGCAGAAAGCTTAAATTCTTGTTAATGTAACTGCACTGTCCAACTTACAGTAGCTATTACAGTGAAAGAATACCATGCTATTATTTGAGGAGAGTGCACAGTTATGAACTTGAAAAGTTATTAATCAAACTATTATATGAATCTGTCTATCCTCAATAATCACATTATTGTGTGCATGTGACAGTACCCATTGATATTGAATCTGGCTTATTTCAGTGGAAAAGCATCCAACCAACGAGAGGAAAAGAAACACCCACTTTCAGAAGTACTCTCCTATGATGTCACCCTCTGAGGGGACGACACCTGCTTCCAGAAGTACTCTCCTATGATGTCACCCTCTGAGGGGAAGACACCTGTTTCAGAAGTATTCTCCTATGACTTCACCCTCTGAGGGGAAGACACCTGTTTCAGAAGTACTCTCCTATGATGTCACCCTCTGAGGGGAAGACACCTGCTTTCAGAAGTATTCTCCTATGATGTCACCCTCTGAGGGAAAGACACCTGCTTTCAGAAGTATTCTCCTATGACGTCACCCTCTGAGGGGAAGACACCTGCTTTCAGAAGTATTCTCCTATGACGTCACCCTCTGAGGAGAAGAATGGAAGATGAGTATCTTGAAGACTGAGGGGTATGGAGGCGGAGTGAGAGAGCAAGAAAGAAAGAGTTGTGCTATCTGCAGGTAAACGCACGTACGTGTGTGTGACCTAACACTCTGGTATGACTAGCTGACTGCAGGTTTCGTTGGTGTAGTACAGCTGTACATAATGCTTTTTATATCATCGCTTAATATGGCTGCAATCCCGTTAACGGGATGATATGACAACAGCCAGTGAAAGTGCAGGGCGCCAAATTCAAACAACAGAAATCTCATAATTAAAATTCCTCAAACATACATGTATCTTATACCATTTTAAAGGTAATCTTGTTGTTAATCCCACCAAAGTGTCCGATTTCAAATAGGCTTTACAGCGAAAACACCACAAACGATTGTTAGGTCACCACCAACTCACAGAAAAATTCAGCCATTTTTCCAGCCAAAGAGAGGAGTCACAAAAAGCAGAAATAGAGATAAAATTAATCACTAACCTTTGATCATCATCAGATGACACTCATAGGACTTCATGTTACACAATACATACATGTTTTGTTCGATAAAGTTCATATTTATATCCAAAAACCTCAGTTTACATTGGCGCCATGTTCAGAAATGCCTCCAAAATATCCAGAGAAATTGCAGAGAGCCACGTCAAATAACATAAATACTCATAAACTTTGATGAAAGATACATGTTTTACATAGAATTAAAGATACACTTGTTCTTAATGCAACCGCTGTGTCAGATTTCAAAAAGCTTTACGGCAAAAGCACAATATTCAATAATCTGAGAACAGCGTTCAGCCACAAAAGGAAGCCAAATTGTGCAGTCAACAAAACTCATAAATAGTATTATAAATCTTCACTTTAGTAATATTCTCTCAGTTTAGTAATATTCTCTCAGTTTAGTAATACTCTCTCAGTTTAGTAAAACTCTCTCAGTTTAGTAATACTCTCTCAGTCTTGTAATACTCTCTCAGCTCTCTCAGTTTAGTAATACTCTCTCAGTTTAGTAACACTCTCTCAGTTTAGTAACACTCTCTCAGTTTAGTAATACTCTCTCAGTTTAGTAATACTCTCTCAGTTTAGTAACACTCTCTCAGTTTAGTAATACTCTCTCAGTTTAGTAATACTCTCTCAGTTTAGTAATACTCTCTCAGTTTAGTAACACTCTCTCAGTTGAGTAATACTCTCTGAGTCTAGTAACACTCTCTCAGTTTAGTAAAACTGTCTCAGTTTAGTAATACTCTCTCAGTATAGTAATACTCTCTCAGTTTAGTAATATTCTCTCAGCTCTCTCAGTTTAGTAATACTCTCTCAGTTTACTAATATTCTCTCAGTTTAGTAATACTCTCTCAGTTTAGTAATATTCTCTCAGTTTAGTAATATTCTCTCAGTTTAGTAATACTCTCTCGGGTTAGTAATACTCTCTTAGTTGAGTAATATTCTCTCAGTTTAGTAACACTCTCTCCATTTAGTAATACTCTCTCAAATTAGTGATACTCTCTCAGTTTAGTAATATTCTCTCAGTTTAGTAATACTCTCTTGGGTTAGTAATACTCTCTCAGTTTAGTAAAACTCTCTCAGTTAAGTAATACTCTCTCAGTCTTGTAATACTCTCTCATCTCTCTCAGTTTAGTAATACTCTCTCAGTTTAGTAACACTCTCTCAGTTTAGTAATACTCTCTCAGTCTAGTAATACTCTCTCAGTTTAGTAACACTCTCTCAGTTTAGTAATACTCTCTCAGTCTAGTAACACTCTCAGTTTAGTAACACTCTCGCAGTTTAGTAATACTCTATCAGTTTAGTAATACTCTCTCCGTTTAGTAATGTTCTCTCAGTTTAGTAATATTCTCTCAGTTTAGTAATACTCTCTTGGGTTAGTAATACTCTCTCAGTTTAGTAATACTCTCTCAGTTTAGTAATACTCTCTCAGTCTTGTAATACTCTCTCAGCTCTCTCAGTTTAGTAATACTCTCTCAGTTTAGTAACACTCTCTCAGTTTAGTAACACTCTCTCAGTCTAGTAACACTCTCTCAGTTTAGTAACACTCTCAGGTTTGTAATACTCTCACAGTTGAGTAATAATCTCTCAGTTTAGTAATACTCTCTCAGTTTAGTAATACTCTCTCAGTTTAGTAATACTCTCTCAGTTGAGTAATATTCTCTCAGTTTAGTAATATTCTCTCAGCTCTCTCAGTTTAGTAATACTCTCTCAGTTTACTAATATTCTCTCAGTTTAGTAATACTCTCTCAGTTTAGTAATATTCTCTCAGTTTAGTAATATTCTCTCAGTTTAGTAATACTCTCTCGGGTTAGTAATACTCTCTTAGTTGAGTAATATTCTCTCAGTTTAGTAACACTCTCTCCATTTAGTAATACTCTCTCAAATTAGTGATACTCTCTCAGTTTAGTAATATTCTCTCAGTTTAGTAATATTCTCTCAGCTCTATCAGTTTAGTAATACTCTCTCAGTTTAGTAATATTCTCTTAGTTTAGTTATACTCTCTCAGTTTAGTAATATTCTCTCAGTTTAGTAATATTCTCTCAGCTCTCTCAGTTTAGTAATACTCTCTCAGTTTAGTAATATTGTCTCAGTTTAGTAATACTCTCTCGGGTTAGTAATACTCTCTCAGTTTAGTAAAACTCTCTCAGTTTAGTAATACTCTCTCAGTCTTGTAATACTCTCTCAGCTCTCTCAGTTTAGTAATATTCTCTCAGTTTAGTAACACTCTCTCAGTTTAGTAATACTCTCTCAGTTGAGTAATACTCT
This sequence comes from Salvelinus alpinus, assembly GCF_045679555.1. Classification (NCBI taxonomy): domain Eukaryota; kingdom Metazoa; phylum Chordata; class Actinopteri; order Salmoniformes; family Salmonidae; genus Salvelinus; species Salvelinus alpinus. The sequence continues at coordinate 31,646,897 of NC_092106.1, read as the reverse complement.
CTCAGTTTAGTAATACTCTCTCAGTTTAGTAATACTCTCTCAGTGTTGTAATACTCTCTCAGTTGAGTAATATTCTCTCAGTTTAGTAATACTCTCTCAGTTGAGTAATATTCTCTCAGTTTAGTAATATTCTCTCAGCTCTATCAGTTTAGTAATACTCTCTCAGTTTAGTAATATTCTTTCAGTTTAGTAATACTCTCTCAGTTTAGTAATATTCTCTCAGTTTAGTAATATTCTCTCAGTTTAGTAATACTCTCTCAGTTTAGTAATATTCTCTCAGTTTAGTAATGTTCTCTCAGTTTAGTAATATTCTCTCAGTTTAGTAATACTCTCTTGGGTTAGTAATACTCTCTCAGTTTAGTAAAACTCTCTCAGTTTAGTAATACTCTCTGTCTTGTAATACTCTCTCAGCTCTCTCAGTTTAGTAATACTCTCTCAGTTTAGTAACACTCTCTCAGTTTAGTAATACTCTCTCAGTCTAGTAACACTCTCTCAGTTTAGTAACACTCTCGCAGTTTAGTAATACTCTATCAGTTTAGTAATACTCTCTCAGTTTAGTAATGTTCTCTCAGTTTAGTAACACTCTCTCAGTTTAGTAATACTCTCTCAGTCTAGTAACACTCTCTCAGTTTAGTAACACTCTCTCAGGTTTGTAATACTCTCACAGTTGAGTAATAATCTCTCAGATTAGTAATACTCTCTCAGTTTAGTAATACTCTCTCAGTTTAGTAATACTCTCTCAGTTTAGTAATACTCTCTCAGTTGAGTAATACTCTCTCAGTGTTGTAATACTCTCTCAGTTTAGTAATATTCTCTCAGCTCTCTCAGTTGAGTAATATTCTCTCAGTTGAGTAATATTCTCTCCGTTTAGTGATACTCTCTCAGTTGAGTTATACTCTCTCAGTTTAGTAATACTCTCTCAGTTGAGTAATACTCTCTCAGTTGAGTAATACTCTCTCAGGTTTGTAATACTCTCACAGTTGAGTAATAATCTCTCAGTTTAGTAACACTCTCTCAGTTTAGTAATACTCTCTCAGTTGGGTAATACTCTCTCAGTTTTGTAATACTCTCTCAGTTGAGTAATATTCTCTCAGTTTAGTAACACTCTCTCAGTTTAGTAATACTCTCTCAGTTGAGTAATACTCTCTCAGTTTAGTAATACTCTCTCAGTTTAGTAATACTCTCTCAGTTGAGTAATACTCCCTCAGTTTTGTAATACTCTCTCAGTTGAGTAATATTCTCTCAGTTTAGTAATACTCTCTCAGTTTAGTAATACTCTCTCAGTTTAGTAATATTCTCTCAGTTTAGTAATATTCTCTCAGCTCTATCAGTTTAGTAATACTCTCTCAGTTTAGTAATATTCTCTCAGTTTAGTAATACTCTCTCAGTTTAGTAATATTCTCTCAGTTTAGTAATATTCTCTCAGTTTAGTAATATTCTCTCAGCTCTCTCAGTTTAGTAATATTCTCTCAGTTTAGTAATATTCTCTCAGTTTAGTAATATTCTCTCAGTTTAGTAATACTCTCTTGGGTTAGTAATACTCTCTCAGTTTAGTAAAACTCTCTCAGTTTAGTAATACTCGCTCAGTCTTGTAATACTCTCTCAGCTCTCTCAGTTTAGTAATACTCTCTCAGTTTAGTAACACTCTCTCAGTTTAGTAATACTCTCTCAGTCTAGTAACACTCTCTCAGTTTAGTAACACTCTCGCAGTTTAGTAATACTCTCTCAGTTTAGTAATACTCTCTCAGTTTAGTAATGTTCTCTCAGTTTAGTAATATTCTCTCAGTTTAGTAATACTCTCTTGGGTTAGTAATACTCTCTCAGTTTAGTAATACTCTCTCAGTCTTGTAATACTCTCTCAGCTCTCTCAGTTTAGTAATACTCTCTCAGTTTAGTAACACTCTCTCAGTTTAGTAATACTCTCTCAGTCTAGTAACACTCTCTCAGTTTAGTAACACTCTCTCAGGTTTGTAATACTCTCACAGTTGAGTAATAATCTCTCAGATTAGTAATACTCTCTCAGTTTAGTAATACTCTCTCAGTTTAGTAATACTCTCTCAGTTTAGTAATACTCTCTCAGTTGAGTAATACTCTCTCAGTGTTGTAATACTCTCTCAGTTTAGTAATATTCTCTCAGCTCTCTCAGTTGAGTAATATTCTCTCAGTTGAGTAATATTCTCTCCGTTTAGTGATACTCTCTCAGTTGAGTTATACTCTCTCAGTTTAGTAATACTCTCTCAGTTGAGTAATACTCTCTCAGTTGAGTAATACTCTCTCAGGTTTGTAATACTCTCACAGTTGAGTAATAATCTCTCAGTTTAGTAACACTCTCTCAGTTTAGTAATACTCTCTCAGTTGGGTAATACTCTCTCAGTTTTGTAATACTCTCTCAGTTGAGTAATATTCTCTCAGTTTAGTAACACTCTCTCAGTTTAGTAATACTCTCTCATTTGAGTAATACTCTCTCAGTTTAGTAATACTCTCTCAGTTTAGTAATACTCTCTCAGTTGAGTAATACTCCCTCAGTGTTGTAATACTCTCTCAGTTGAGTAATATTCTCTCAGTTTAGTAATACTCTCTCAGTTTAGTAATACTCTCTCAGTTTAGTAATACTCTCTCAGTTTAGTAATACTCTCTCAGTTGAGTAATACTCCCTCAGTGTTGTAATACTCTCTCAGTTGAGTAATATTCTCTCAGTTTAGTAATACTCTCTCAGTTGAGTAATATTCTCTCAGTTTAGTAATATTCTCTCAGCTCTATCAGTTTAGTAATACTCTCTCAGTTTAGTAATATTCTTTCAGTTTAGTAATACTCTCTCAGTTTAGTAATACTCTCTCAGTTTAGTAATATTCTCTCAGTTTAGTAATATTCTCTCAGTTTAGTAATATTCTCTCAGCTCTCTCAGTTTAGTAATATTCTCTCAGTTTAGTAATGTTCTCTCAGTTTAGTAATATTCTCTCAGTTTAGTAATACTCTCTTGGGTTAGTAATACTCTCTCAGTTTAGTAAAACTCTCTCAGTTTAGTAATACTCTCTCAGTCTTGTAATACTCTCTCAGCTCTCTCAGTTTAGTAATACTCTCTCAGTTTAGTAACACTCTCTCAGTTTAGTAATACTCTCTCAGTCTAGTAATACTCTCTCAGTTTAGTAACACTCTCTCAGTTTATTAATACTCTCTCCGTCTAGTAACACTCTCGCAGTTTAGTAATACTCTCTCAGTTTAGTAATACTCTCTCAGTTTAGTAATATTCTCTCAGTTTAGTAATATTCTCTCAGTTTAGTAATACTCTCTTGGGTTAGTAATACTCTCTCAGTTTAGTAAAACTCTCTCAGTTTAGTAATACTCTCTCAGTCTTGTAATACTCTCTCAGCTCTCTCAGTTTAGTAATACTCTCTCAGTTTAGTAACACTCTCTCAGTTTAGTAACACTCTCTCAGGTTTGTAATACTCTCACAGTTGAGTAATAATCTCTCAGTTTAGTAATACTCTCTCAGTTTAGTAATACTCTATCAGTTTAGTAATACTCTCTCAGTTGAGTAATATTCTCTCAGTTTAGTAATATTCTCTCAGCTCTCTCAGTTTAGTAATACTCTCTCAGTTTACTAATATTCTCTCAGTTTAGTAATACTCTCTCAGTTTAGTAATATTCTATCAGTTTAGTAATATTCTCTCAGTTTAGTAATACTCTCTCGGGTTAGTAATACTCTCTTAGTTGAGTAATATTCTCTCAGTTTAGTAACACTCTCTCCTTTTAGTAATACTCTCTCAAATTAGTGATACTCTCTCAGTTGAGTAATATTCTCTCAGTTTAGTAATATTCTCTCAGCTCTCTCAGTTTAGTAATACTCTCTCAGTTTAGTAATATTCTCTCAGTTTAGTAATATTCTCTCAGCTCTCTCAGTTTAGTAATACTCTCTCAGTTTAGTAATATTCTCTCTGTTTAGTAATATTCTCTCAGTTTAGTAATATTCTCTCAGTTTAGTAATATTCTCTCAGTTTAGTAATACTCTCTCAGTTTAGTAATATTCTCTCAGTTTAGTAATACTCTCTCAGTTTAGTAATATTCTCTCAGCTCTCTCAGTTTAGTAATACTCTCTCAGTTTAGTAACACTCTCTCAGTTTAGTAATACTCTCTCAGTCTAGTAATACTCTCTCAGTTTAGTAACACTCTCTCAGTTTAGTAATACTCTCTCAGTCTAGTAACACTCTCTCAGTTTAGTAACACTCTCGCAGTTTAGTAATACTCTATCAGTTTAGTAATACTCTCTCAGTTTAGTAATGTTCTCTCAGTTTAGTAATATTCTCTCAGTTTAGTAATACTCTCTTGGGTTAGTAATACTCTCTCAGTTTAGTAATACTCTCTCAGTTTAGTAATACTCTCTCAGTCTTGTAATACTCTCTCAGCTCTCTCAGTTTAGTAATACTCTCTCAGTTTAGTAACACTCTCTCAGTTTAGTAATACTCTCTCAGTCTAGTAACACTCTCTCAGTTTAGTAACACTCTCTCAGGTTTGTAATACTCTCACAGTTGAGTAATAATCTCTCAGTTTAGTAATACTCTCTCAGTTTAGTAATACTCTCTCAGTTTAGTAATACTCTCTCAGTTGAGTAATATTCTCTCAGTTTAGTAATATTCTCTCAGCTCTCTCAGTTTAGTAATACTCTCTCAGTTTAGTAACACTCTCTCAGTTTAGTAATACTCTCTCAGTTTAGTAATATTCTCTCAGTTTAGTAACACTCTCTCCATTCAGTAATACTCTCTCAAATTAGTGATACTCTCTCAGTTTAGTAATATTCTCTCAGTTTAGTAATATTCTCTCAGCTCTATCAGTTTAGTAATACTCTCTCAGTTTAGTAATATTCTCTCAGTTTAGTAATACTCTCTCAGTTTAGTAATATTCTCTCAGTTTAGTAATATTCTCTCAGCTCTCTCAGTTTAGTAATACTCTCTCAGTTTAGTAATATTCTCTCAGTTTAGTAATATTCTCTCAGTTTAGTAATACTCTCTCGGGTTAGTAATACTCTCTTAGTTGAGTAATATTCTCTCAGTTTAGTAACACTCTCTCCATTTAGTAATACTCTCTCAAATTAGTGATACTCTCTCAGTTTAGTAATATTCTCTCAGTTTAGTAATATTCTCTCAGCTCTATCAGTTTAGTAATACTCTCTCAGTTTAGTAATATTCTCTCAGTTTAGTAATACTCTCTCAGTTTAGTAATATTCTCTCAGTTTAGTAATATTCTCTCAGCTCTCTCAGTTTAGTAATACTCTCTCAGTTTAGTAATATTCTCTCAGTTTAGTAATATTCTCTCAGTTTAGTAATGTTCTCTCAGTTTAGTAATATTCTCTCAGTTTAGTAATACTCTCTTGGGTTAGTAATACTCTCTCAGTTTAGTAAAACTCTCTCAGTTTAGTAATACTCTCTCAGTCTTGTAATACTCTCTCAGCTCTCTCAGTTTAGTAATACTCTCTCAGTTTAGTAACACTCTCTCAGTTTAGTAATACTCTCTCAGTCTAGTAATACTCTCTCAGTTTAGTAACACTCTCTCAGTTTAGTAATACCTTCTCAGTCTAGTAACACTCTCTCAGTTTAGTAACACTCTCGCAGTTTAGTAATACTCTATCAGTTTAGTAATACTCTCTCGGGTTAGTAATACTCTCTTAGTTGAGTAATATTCTCTCAGTTTAGTAACACTCTCTCCATTTAGTAATACTCTCTCAAATTAGTGATACTCTCTCAGTTTAGTAATATTCTCTCAGTTTAGTAATATTCTCTCAGCTCTATCAGTTTAGTAATACTCTCTCAGTTTAGTAATATTCTCTCAGTTTAGTAATACTCTCTCAGTTTAGTAATATTCTCTCAGTTTAGTAATATTCTCTCAGCTCTCTCAGTTTAGTAATACTCTCTCAGTTTAGTAATATTCTCTCAGTTTAGTAATGTTCTCTCAGTTTAGTAATACTCTCTCAGTTTAGTAATACTCTCTTGGGTTAGTAATACTCTCTCAGTTTAGTAAAACTCTCTCAGTTTAGTAATACTCTCTCAGTCTTGTAATACTCTCTCAGCTCTCTCAGTTTAGTAATACTCTCTCAGTTTAGTAACACTCTCTCAGTTTAGTAATACTCTCTCAGTATAGTAATACTCTCTCAGTTTAGTAATACTCTCTCAGTTTAGTAATATTCTCTCAGTTTAGTAAAACTCTCTCAGTTTAGTAATACTCTCTCAGTCTTGTAATACTCTCTCAGCTCTCTCAGTTTAGTAATACTCTCTCAGTTTAGTAACACTCTCTCAGTTTAGTAATACTCTCTCAGTCTAGTAACACTCTCTCAGTTTAGTAACACTCTCTCAGGTTTGTAATACTCTCACAGTTGAGTAATAATCTCTCAGTTTAGTAATACTCTCTCAGTTTAGTAATACTCTCTCAGTTTAGTAATATTCTATCAGTTTAGTAATATTCTCTCAGTTTAGTAATACTCTCTCGGGTTAGTAATACTCTCTTAGTTGAGTAATATTCTCTCAGTTTAGTAACACTCTCTCCTTTTAGTAATACTCTCTCAAATTAGTGATACTCTCTCAGTTGAGTAATATTCTCTCAGTTTAGTAATATTCTCTCAGCTCTCTCAGTTTAGTAATACTCTCTCAGTTTAGTAATATTCTCTCAGTTTAGTAATACTCTCTCAGTTTAGTAATTTAGTAATACTCTCTCAGTTTAGTAATATTCTCTCTGTTTAGTAATATTCTCTCAGTTTAGTAATGTTCTCTCAGTTTAGTAATATTCTCTCAGTTTAGTAATACTCTCTTGGGTTAGTAATACTCTCTCAGTTTAGTAAAACTCTCAGTTTAGTAATACTCTCTCAGTTTAGTAATACTCTCTCAGCTCTCTCAGTTTAGTAATACTCTCTCAGTTTAGTAACACTCTCTCAGTTTAGTAATACTCTCTCAGTCTAGTAATACTCTCTCAGTTTAGTAATACTCTCTCAGTTTAGTAATACTCTCTCAGTTTAGTAATACTCTCTCAGTTTAGTAATACTCTCGCAGTTTAGTAATACTCTCTCAGTTTAGTAATACTCTCTCAGTTTAGTAATGTTCTCTCAGTTTAGTAATATTCTCTCAGTTTAGTAATACTCTCTTGGGTTAGTAATACTCTCTCAGTTTAGTAATACTCTCTCAGTTTAGTAATACTCTCTCAGTCTTGTAATACTCTCTCAGCTCTCTCAGTTTAGTAATACTCTCTCAGTTTAGTAACACTCTCTCAGTTTAGTAATACTCTCTCAGTCTAGTAACACTCTCTCAGTTTAGTAACACTCTCTCAGGTTTGTAATACTCTCACAGTTGAGTAATAATCTCTCAGTTTAGTAATACTCTCTCAGTTTAGTAATACTCTCTCAGTTTAGTAATACTCTCTCAGTTGAGTAATATTCTCTCAGTTTAGTAATATTCTCTCAGCTCTCTCAGTTTAGTAATACTCTCTCAGTTTACTAATATTCTCTCAGTTTAGTAATACTCTCTCAGTTTAGTAATATTCTCTCAGTTTAGTAATATTCTCTCAGTTTAGTAACACTCTCTCCATTTAGTAATACTCTCTCAAATTAGTGATACTCTCTCAGTTTAGTAATATTCTCTCAGTTTAGTAATATTCTCTCAGCTCTATCAGTTTAGTAATACTCTCTCAGTTTAGTAATATTCTCTCAGTTTAGTAATACTCTCTCAGTTTAGTAATATTCTCTCAGTTTAGTAATATTCTCTCAGCTCTCTCAGTTTAGTAATACTCTCTCAGTTTAGTAATATTCTCTCAGTTTAGTAATATTCTCTCAGTTTAGTAATACTCTCTCGGGTTAGTAATACTCTCTTAGTTGAGTAATATTCTCTCAGTTTAGTAACACTCTCTCCATTTAGTAATACTCTCTCAAATTAGTGATACTCTCTCAGTTTAGTAATATTCTCTCAGTTTAGTAATATTCTCTCAGCTCTATCAGTTTAGTAATACTCTCTCAGTTTAGTAATATTCTCTCAGTTTAGTAATACTCTCTCAGTTTAGTAATATTCTCTCAGTTTAGTAATATTCTCTCAGTTCTCTCAGTTTAGTAATACTCTCTCAGTTTAGTAATATTCTCTCAGTTTAGTAATATTCTCTCAGTTTAGTAATGTTCTCTCAGTTTAGTAATATTCTCTCAGTTTAGTAATACTCTCTTGGGTTAGTAATACTCTCTCAGTTTAGTAAAACTCTCTCAGTTTAGTAATACTCTCTCAGTCTTGTAATACTCTCTCAGCTCTCTCAGTTTAGTAATACTCTCTCAGTTTAGTAACACTCTCTCAGTTTAGTAATACTCTCTCAGTCTAGTAATACTCTCTCAGTTTAGTAACACTCTCTCAGTTTAGTAATACCTTCTCTGTCTAGTAACACTCTCTCAGTTTAGTAACACTCTCGCAGTTTAGTAATACTCTATCAGTTTAGTAATACTCTCTCGGGTTAGTAATACTCTCTTAGTTGAGTAATATTCTCTCAGTTTAGTAACACTCTCTCCATTTAGTAATACTCTCTCAAATTAGTGATACTCTCTCAGTTTAGTAATATTCTCTCAGTTTAGTAATATTCTCTCAGCTCTATCAGTTTAGTAATACTCTCTCAGTTTAGTAATATTCTCTCAGTTTAGTAATACTCTCTCAGTTTAGTAATATTCTCTCAGTTTAGTAATATTCTCTCAGCTCTCTCAGTTGAGTAATACTCTCAGTTTAGTAATATTCTCTCAGTTTAGTAATGTTCTCTCAGTTTAGTAATATTCTCTCAGTTTAGTAATACTCTCTCGGGTTAGTAATACTCTCTCAGTTTAGTAAAACTCTCTCAGTTTAGTAATACTCTCTCAGTCTTGTAATACTCTCTCAGCTCTCTCAGTTTAGTAATACTCTCTCAGTTTAGTAACACTCTCTCAGTTTAGTAATACTCTCTCAGTATAGTAATACTCTCTCAGTTTAGTAATACTCTCTCAGTTTAGTAATATTCTCTCAGTTTAGTAAAACTCTCTCAGTTTAGTAATACTCTCTCAGTCTTGTAATACTCTCTCAGCTCTCTCAGTTTAGTAATACTCTCTCAGTTTAGTAACACTCTCTCAGTTTAGTAATACTCTCTCAGTCTAGTAACACTCTCTCAGTTTAGTAACACTCTCTCAGGTTTGTAATACTCTCACAGTTGAGTAATAATCTCTCAGTTTAGTAATACTCTCTCAGTTTAGTAATACTCTCTCAGTTTAGTAATACTCTCTCAGTTGAGTAATATTCTCTCAGTTTAGTAATATTCTCTCAGCTCTCTGTTTAGTAATACTCTCTCAGTTTACTAATATTCTCTCAGTTTAGTAATACTCTCTCAGTTTAGTAATATTCTCTCAGTTTAGTAATATTCTCTCAGTTTAGTAATACTCTCTCGGGTTAGTAATACTCTCTCAGTTGAGTAATATTCTCTCAGTTTAGTAACACTCTCTCCATTTAGTAATACTCTCTCAAATTAGTGATACTCTCTCAGTTTAGTAATATTCTCTCAGTTTAGTAATATTCTCTCAGCTCTATCAGTTTAGTAATACTCTCTCAGTTTAGTAATATTCTCTCAGTTTAGTAATACTCTCTCAGTTTAGTAATATTCTCTCAGTTTAGTAATATTCTCTCAGCTCTCTCAGTTTAGTAATACTCTCTCAGTTTAGTAATATTCTTTCAGCTCTCTCAGTTTAGTAATACTCTCTCAGTTTAGTAATATTCTCTCAGTTTAGTAACAGTCTCTCAGTTTAGTAATATTCTCTCAGTTTAGTAATACTCTCTCAGTTTAGTAATATTCTCTCAGTTTAGTAATATTCTCTCAGCTCTCTCAGTTTAGTAATACTCTCTCAGTTTCGTAATATTCTCTCAGTTTAGTAATACTCTCTCAGTTTAGTAATACTCTCTCGGGTTAGTAATATTCTCTCAGTTTAGTAATATCCTCTCAGCTCTCTCAGTTTAGTAATACTCTCTCAGTTTAGTAACACTCTCTCAGTTTAGTAACACTCTCTCAGGTTTGTAATACTCTCACAGTTGAGTAATAATCTCTCAGTTTAGTAATACTCTCTCAGTTTAGTAATACTCTCTCAGTTTAGTAATACTCTCTCAGTTGAGTAATATTCTCTCAGTTTAGTAATATTCTCTCAGCTCTCTGTTTAGTAATACTCTCTCAGTTTACTAATATTCTCTCAGTTTAGTAATACTCTCTCAGTTTAGTAATATTCTCTCAGTTTACTAATATTCTCTCAGTTTAGTAATACTCTCTTGGGTTAGTAATACTCTCTTAGTTGAGTAATATTCTCTCAGTTTAGTAACACTATCTCCATTTAGTAATACTCTCTCAAATTAGTGATACTCTCTCAGTTTAGTAATATTCTCTCAGTTTAGTAATATTCTCTCAGCTCTATCAGTTTAGTAATACTCTCTCAGTTTAGTAATATTCTCTCAGTTTAGTAATACTCTCTCAGTTTAGTAATATTCTCTCAGTTTAGTAATATTCTCTCAGCTCTCTCAGTCTAGTAATACTCTCTCAGTTTAGTAACACTCTCTCAGTTTAGTAATACTCTCTCAGTCTAGTAACACTCTCTCAGTTTAGTAACACTCTCGCAGTTTAGTAATATTCTCTCAGCTCTATCAGTTTAGTAATACTCTCTCAGTTTAGTAATATTCTCTCAGTTTAGTAATACTCTCTCAGTTTAGTAATATTCTCTCAGTTTAGTAATATTCTCTCAGCTCTCTCAGTCTAGTAATACTCTCTCAGTTTAGTAACACTCTCTCAGTTTAGTAATACTCTCTCAGTTTAGTAACACTCTCTCAGTTTAGTAACACTCTCGCAGTTTAGTAATACTCTATCAGTTTAGTAATACTCTCTCAGTTTAGTAATGTTCTCTCAGTTTAGTAATATTCTCTCAGTTTAGTAATACTCTCTTGGGTTAGTAATACTCTCTCAGTTTAGTAATACTCTCTCAGTTTAGTAATACTCTCTCAGTCTTGTAATACTCTCTCAGCTCTCTCAGTTTAGTAATACTCTCTCAGTTTAGTAACACTCTCTCAGTTTAGTAATACTCTCTCAGTCTAGTAACACTCTCTCAGTTTAGTAACACTCTCTCAGGTTTGTAATACTCTCACAGTTGAGTAATAATCTCTCAGTTTAGTAATACTCTCTCAGTTTAGTAATACTCTCTCAGTTTAGTAATACTCTCTCAGTTGAGTAATATTCTCTCAGTTTAGTAATATTCTCTCAGCTCTCTCAGTTTAGTAATACTCTCTCAGTTTACTAATATTCTCTCAGTTTAGTAATACTCTCTCAGTTTAGTAATATTCTCTCAGTTTAGTAATATTCTCTCAGTTTAGTAATACTCTCTCGGGTTAGTAATACTCTCTTAGTTGAGTCATATTCTCTCAGTTTAGTAACACTCTCTCCATTTAGTAATACTCTCTCAAATTAGTGATACTCTCTCAGTTTAGTAATATTCTCTCAGTTTAGTAATATTCTCTCAGCTCTATCAGTTTAGTAATACTCTCTCAGTTTAGTAATATTCTCTCAGTTTAGTAATACTCTCTCAGTTTAGTAATATTCTCTCAGTTTAGTAATATTCTCTCAGCTCTCTCAGTTTAGTAATATTCTCTCAGTTTAGTAATATTCTTTCAGCTCTCTCAGTTTAGTAATACTCTCTCAGTTTAGTAATATTCTCTCAGTTTAGTAACAGTCTCTCAGTTTAGTAATACTCTCTCAGTTTAGTAATACTCTCTCAGTTTAGTAATATTCTCTCAGTTTAGTAATATTCTCTCAGCTCTCTCAGTTTAGTAATACTCTCTCAGTTTCGTAATATTCTCTCAGTTTAGTAATATTCTCTCAGTTTAGTAATACTCTCTCGGGTTAGTAATATTCTCTCAGTTTAGTAATATCCTCTCAGCTCTCTCAGTTTAGTAATACTCTCTCAGTTTAGTAACACTCTCTCAGTTTAGTAACACTCTCTCAGGTTTGTAATACTCTCACAGTTGAGTAATAATCTCTCAGTTTAGTAATACTCTCTCAGTTTAGTAATACTCTCTCAGTTTAGTAATAATTTCTCAGTTTAGTAATACTCTCTCAGTTTAGTAATACTCTCTCAGTTTAGTAATACTCTCTCAGTTTAGTAATATTCTCTCAGTTTAGTAATATTCTCTCAGTTTAGTAATATTCTCTCAGCTCTATCAGTTTAGTAATACTCTCTCAGTTTAGTAATATTCTCTCAGTTTAGTAATACTCTCTCAGTTTAGTAATATTCTCTCAGTTTAGTAATATTCTCTCAGCTCTCTCAGTTTAGTAATACTCTCTCAGTTTAGTAATATTCTTTCAGCTCTCTCAGTTTAGTAATACTCTCTCAGTTTAGTAATATTCTCTCAGTTTAGTAATAGTCTCTCAGTTTAGTAATACTCTCTCAGTTTAGTAATACTCTCTCAGTTTAGTAATACTCTCTCAGTTTAGTAATATTCTCTCAGTTTAGTAATACTCTCTCAGTTTCGTAATATTCTCTCAGTTTAGTAATACTCTCTCAGTTTAGTAATACTCTCTCAGTTTAGTAATATTCTCTCAGTTTAGTAATATCCTCTCAGCTCTCTCAGTTTAGTAATACTCTCTCAGTTTAGTAATACTCTCTCAGTTTAGTAACACTCTCTCAGGTTTGTAATACTCTCACAGTTGAGTAATAATCTCTCAGTTTAGTAATACTCTCTCAGTTTAGTAATACTCTCTCAGTTGAGTAATAATCTCTCAGTTTAGTAATACTCTCTCAGTTTAGTAATACTCTCTCAGTTTAGTAATACTCTCTCAGTTGAGTAATATTCTCTCAGTTTAGTAATATTCTCTCAGCTCTCTCAGTTTAGTAATACTCTCTCAGTTTACTAATATTCTCTCAGTTTAGTAATACTCTCTCAGTTTAGTAATATTCTCTCAGTTTAGTAATATTCTCTCAGTTTAGTAATACTCTCTCGGGTTAGTAATACTCTCTTAGTTGAGTAATATTCTCTCAGTTTAGTAACACTCTCTCCATTTAGTAATACTCTCTCAAATTAGTGATACTCTCTCAGTTTAGTAATATTCTCTCAGTTTAGTAATATTCTCTCAGTTTAGTAATATTCTCTCAGTTTAGTAATATTCTCTCAGCTCTCTCAGTTTAGTAATACTCTCTCAGTTTAGTAATATTCTTTCAGTTTAGTAATACTCTCTCAGTTTAGTAATATTCTCTCAGTTTAGTAACAGTCTCTCAGTTTAGTAATACTCTCTCAGTTTAGTAATACTCTCTCAGTTTAGTAATATTCTCTCAGTTTAGTAATATTCTCTCAGCTCTCTCAGTTTAGTAATACTCTCTCAGTTTCGTAATATTCTCTCAGTTTAGTAATACTCTCTCAGTTTAGTAATACTCTCTCGGGTTAGTAATATTCTCTCAGTTTAGTAATATCCTCTCAGCTCTCTCAGTTTAGTAATACTCTCTCAGTTTAGTAACACTCTCTCAGTTTAGTAACACTCTCTCAGGTTTGTAATACTCTCACAGTTGAGTAATAATCTCTCAGTTTAGTAATACTCTCTCAGTTTAGTAATACTCTCTCAGTTTAGTAATACTCTCTCAGTTGAGTAATATTCTCTCAGTTTAGTAATATTCTCTCAGCTCTCTGTTTAGTAATACTCTCTCAGTTTACTAATATTCTCTCAGTTTAGTAATACTCTCTCAGTTTAGTAATATTCTCTCAGTTTACTAATATTCTCTCAGTTTAGTAATACTCTCTTGGGTTAGTAATACTCTCTTAGTTGAGTAATATTCTCTCAGTTTAGTAACACTCTCTCCATTTAGTAATACTCTCTCAAATTAGTGATACTCTCTCAGTTTAGTAATATTCTCTCAGTTTAGTAATATTCTCTCAGCTCTATCAGTTTAGTAATACTCTCTCAGTTTAGTAATATTCTCTCAGTTTAGTAATACTCTCTCAGTTTAGTAATATTCTCTCAGTTTAGTAATATTCTCTCAGCTCTCTCAGTCTAGTAATACTCTCTCAGTTTAGTAACACTCTCTCAGTTTAGTAATACTCTCTCAGTTTAGTAACACTCTCTCAGTTTAGTAATACTCTCTCAGTTTAGTAATATTCTCTCAGCTCTATCAGTTTAGTAATACTCTCTCAGCTTAGTAATATTCTCTCAGTTTAGTAATACTCTCTCAGTTTAGTAATATTCTCTCAGTTTAGTAATATTCTCTCAGCTCTCTCAGTCTAGTAATACTCTCTCAGTTTAGTAACACTCTCTCAGTTTAGTAATACTCTCTCAGTCTAGTAACACTCTCTCAGTTTAGTAACACTCTCGCAGTTTAGTAATACTCTATCAGTTTAGTAATACTCTCTCAGTTTAGTAATGTTCTCTCAGTTTAGTAATATTCTCTCAGTTTAGTAATACTCTCTTGGGTTAGTAATACTCTCTCAGTTTAGTAATACTCTCTCAGTTTAGTAATACTCTCTCAGTCTTGTAATACTCTCTCAGCTCTCTCAGTTTAGTAATACTCTCTCAGTTTAGTAACACTCTCTCAGTTTAGTAATACTCTCTCAGTCTAGTAACACTCTCTCAGTTTAGTAACACTCTCTCAGGTTTGTAATACTCTCACAGTTGAGTAATAATCTCTCAGTTTAGTAATACTCTCTCAGTTTAGTAATACTCTCTCAGTTTAGTAATACTCTCTCAGTTGAGTAATATTCTCTCAGTTTAGTAATATTCTCTCAGCTCTCTCAGTCTAGTAATACTCTCAGTTTAGTAATACTCTCTCAGTTTACTAATATTCTCTCAGTTTAGTAATACTCTCTCAGTTTAGTAATATTCTCTCAGTTTAGTAATATTCTCTCAGTTTAGTAATACTCTCTCGGGTTAGTAATACTCTCTTAGTTGAGTCATATTCTCTCAGTTTAGTAACACTCTCTCCATTTAGTAATACTCTCTCAAATTAGTGATACTCTCTCAGTTTAGTAATATTCTCTCAGTTTAGTAATATTCTCTCAGCTCTATCAGTTTAGTAATACTCTCTCAGTTTAGTAATATTCTCTCAGTTTAGTAATACTCTCTCAGTTTAGTAATATTCTCTCAGTTTAGTAATATTCTCTCAGCTCTCTCAGTTTAGTAATACTCTCTCAGTTTAGTAATATTCTCTCAGTTTAGTAATATTCTCTCAGTTTAGTAATACTCTCTCGGGTTAGTAATACTCTCTTAGTTGAGTAATATTCTCTCAGTTTAGTAACACTCTCTCCATTTAGTAATACTCTCTCAAATTAGTGATACTCTCTCAGTTTAGTAATATTCTCTCAGTTTAGTAATATTCTCTCAGCTCTATCAGTTTAGTAATACTCTCTCAGTTTAGTAATATTCTCTCAGTTTAGTAATACTCTCTCAGTTTAGTAATATTCTCTCAGTTTAGTAATATTCTCTCAGCTCTCTCAGTTTAGTAATACTCTCTCAGTTTAGTAATATTCTCTCAGTTTAGTAATATTCTCTCAGTTTAGTAATGTTCTCTCAGTTTAGTAATATTCTCTCAGTTTAGTAATACTCTCTTGGGTTAGTAATACTCTCTCAGTTTAGTAAAACTCTCTCAGTTTAGTAATACTCTCTCAGTCTTGTAATACTCTCTCAGCTCTCTCAGTTTAGTAATACTCTCTCAGTTTAGTAACACTCTCTCAGTTTAGTAATACTCTCTCAGTCTAGTAATACTCTCTCAGTTTAGTAACACTCTCTCAGTTTAGTAATACCTTCTCAGTCTAGTAACACTCTCTCAGTTTAGTAACACTCTCGCAGTTTAGTAATACTCTATCAGTTTAGTAATACTCTCTCAGTTTAGTAATGTTCTCTCAGTTTAGTAATATTCTCTCAGTTTAGTAATACTCTCTTGGGTTAGTAATACTCTCTCAGTTTAGTAATACTCTCTCAGTTTAGTAATACTCTCTCAGTCTTGTAATACTCTCTCAGCTCTCTCAGTTTAGTAATACTCTCTCAGTTTAGTAACACTCTCTCAGTTTAGTAATACTCTCTCAGTCTAGTAACACTCTCTCAGTTTAGTAACACTCTCTCAGGTTTGTAATACTCTCACAGTTGAGTAATAATCTCTCAGTTTAGTAATACTCTCTCAGTTTAGTAATACTCTCTCAGTTTAGTAATACTCTCTCAGTTGAGTAATATTCTCTCAGTTTAGTAATATTCTCTCAGCTCTCTCAGTTTAGTAATACTCTCTCAGTTTACTAATATTCTCTCAGTTTAGTAATACTCTCTCAGTTTAGTAATATTCTCTCAGTTTAGTAATATTCTCTCAGTTTAGTAATACTCTCTCGGGTTAGTAATACTCTCTTAGTTGAGTAATATTCTCTCAGTTTAGTAACACTCTCTCCATTTAGTAATACTCTCTCAAATTAGTAATACTCTCTCAGTTTAGTAATATTCTCTCAGTTTAGTAATATTCTCTCAGCTCTATCAGTTTAGTAATACTCTCTCAGTTTAGTAATATTCTCTCAGTTTAGTAATACTCTCTCAGTTTAGTAATATTCTCTCAGTTTAGTAATATTCTCTCAGCTCTCTCAGTTTAGTAATACTCTCTCAGTTTAGTAATATTCTCTCAGTTTAGTAATATTCTCTCAGTTTAGTAATACTCTCTCGGGTTAGTAATACTCTCTTAGTTGAGTAATATTCTCTCAGTTTAGTAACACTCTCTCCATTCAGTAATACTCTCTCAAATTAGTGATACTCTCTCAGTTTAGTAATATTCTCTCAGTTTAGTAATACTCTCTCAGTTTAGTAATACTCTCTCAGTTTAGTAATACTCTCTCAGTTTAGTAATACTCTCTCAGTTTAGTAATATTCTCTCAGTTTAGTAATATTCTCTCAGCTCTCTCAGTTTAGTAATACTCTCTCAGTTTAGTAATATTCTCTCAGTTTAGTAATATTCTCTCAGTTTAGTAATGTTCTCTCAGTTTAGTAATATTCTCTCAGTTTAGTAATACTCTCTTGGGTTAGTAATACTCTCTCAGTTTAGTAAAACTCTCTCAGTTTAGTAATACTCTCTCAGTCTTGTAATACTCTCTCAGCTCTCTCAGTTTAGTAATACTCTCTCAGTTTAGTAACACTCTCTCAGTTTAGTAATACTCTCTCAGTCTAGTAATACTCTCTCAGTTTAGTAACACTCTCAGTTTAGTAATACCTTCTCAGTTTAGTAATACTCTCTCAGTTTAGTAATACTCTCTCAGTTTAGTAATACTCTCTCAGTTTAGTAATATTCTCTCAGTTTAGTAATACTCTCTCAGTTTAGTAATACTCTCTCAGTTTAGTAATATTCTCTCAGTTTAGTAATATTCTCTCAGCTCTCTCAGTTTAGTAATACTCTCTCAGTTTAGTAATATTCTCTCAGTTTAGTAATATTCTCTCAGTTTAGTAATACTCTCTCGGGTTAGTAATACTCTCTTAGTTGAGTAATATTCTCTCAGTTTAGTAACACTCTCTCAGTTTAGTAATACTCTCTCATATTAGTAATACTCTCTCAGTTGAGTAATATTCTCTCAGTTTAGTAATATTCTCTCAGCTCTATCAGTTTAGTAATACTCTCTCAGTTTAGTAATATTCTCTCAGTTTAGTAATACTCTCTCAGTTTAGTAATATTCTCTCAGTTTAGTAATAGCTCTCTCAGTTTAGTAATACTCTCTCAGTTTAGTAATATTCTCTCAGTTTAGTAATATTCTCTCAGTTTAGTAATGCTCTCTCAGTTTAGTAATATTCTCTCAGTTTAGTAATACTCTCTTGGGTTAGTAATACTCTCTCAGTTTAGTAAAACTCTCTCAGTTTAGTAATACTCTCTCAGTCTTGTAATACTCTCTCAGCTCTATCAGTTTAGTAATACTCTCTCAGTTTAGTAACACTCTCTCAGTTTAGTAATACTCTCTCAGTCTAGTAATACTCTCTCAGTTTAGTAACACTCTCTCAGTTTAGTAATACCTTCTCAGTCTAGTAACACTCTCTCAGTTTAGTAACACTCTCGCAGTTTAGTAATACTCTCTCAGTTTAGTAATACTCTCTCAGTTTAGTAATGTTCTCTCAGTTTAGTAATATTCTCTCAGTTTAGTAATACTCTCTTGGGTTAGTAATACTCTCTCAGTTTAGTAATACTCTCTCAGTCTTGTAATACTCTCTCAGCTCTCTCAGTTTAGTAATACTCTCTCAGTTTAGTAACACTCTCTCAGTTTAGTAATACTCTCTCAGTCTAGTAACACTCTCTCAGTTTAGTAACACTCTCTCAGGTTTGTAATACTCTCACAGTTGAGTAATAATCTCTCAGTTTAGTAATACTCTCTCAGTTTAGTAATACTCTCTCAGTTTAGTAATACTCTCTCAGTTGAGTAATATTCTCTCAGTTTAGTAATATTCTCTCAGCTCTCTCAGTTTAGTAATACTCTCTCAGTTTACTAATATTCTCTCAGTTTAGTAATACTCTCTCAGTTTAGTAATATTCTCTCAGTTTAGTAATATTCTCTCAGTTTAGTAATACTCTCTCGGGTTAGTAATACTCTCTTAGTTGAGTAATATTCTCTCTGTTTAGTAACACTCTCTCAGTTTAGTAATACCTTCTCAGTCTAGTAACACTCTCTCAGTTTAGTAACACTCTCGCAGTTTAGTAATACTCTATCAGTTTAGTAATACTCTCTCAGTTTAGTAATGTTCTCTCAGTTTAGTAATATTCTCTCAGTTTAGTAATACTCTCTTGGGTTAGTAATACTCTCTCAGTTTAGTAATACTCTCTCAGTTTAGTAATACTCTCTCAGTCTTGTAATACTCTCTCAGCTCTCTCAGTTTAGTAATACTCTCTCAGTTTAGTAACACTCTCTCAGTTTAGTAATACTCTCTCAGTCTAGTAACACTCTCTCAGTTTAGTAACACTCTCTCAGGTTTGTAATACTCTCACAGTTGAGTAATAATCTCTCAGTTTAGTAATACTCTCTCAGTTTAGTAATACTCTCTCAGTTTAGTAATACTCTCTCAGTTGAGTAATATTCTCTCAGTTTAGTAATATTCTCTCAGCTCTCTCAGTTTAGTAATACTCTCTCAGTTTACTAATATTCTCTCAGTTTAGTAATACTCTCTCAGTTTAGTAATATTCTCTCAGTTTAGTAATATTCTCTCAGTTTAGTAATACTCTCTCGGGTTAGTAATACTCTCTTAGTTGAGTAATATTCTCTCAGTTTAGTAACACTCTCTCCATTTAGTAATACTCTCTCAAATTAGTGATACTCTCTCAGTTTAGTAATATTCTCTCAGTTTAGTAATATTCTCTCAGCTCTATCAGTTTAGTAATACTCTCTCAGTTTAGTAATATTCTCTCAGTTTAGTAATACTCTCTCAGTTTAGTAATATTCTCTCAGTTTAGTAATATTCTCTCAGCTCTCTCAGTTTAGTAATACTCTCTCAGTTTAGTAATATTCTTTCAGCTCTCTCAGTTTAGTAATACTCTCTCAGTTTAGTAATATTCTCTCAGTTTAGTAACATTCTCTCAGTTTAGTAATACTCTCTCAGTTTAGTAATACTCTCTCAGTTGAGTAATATTCTCTCAGTTTAGTAATATTCTCTCAGCTCTCTCAGTTTAGTAATACTCTCTCAGTTTAGTAATATTCTCTCAGTTTAGTAATACTCTCTCAGTTTAGTAATATTCTCTCGGGTTAGTAATATTCTCTCAGTTTAGTAATATCCTCTCAGCTCTCTCAGTTTAGTAATACTCTCTCAGTTTAGTAACACTCTCTCAGTTTAGTAACACTCTCTCAGGTTTGTAATACTCTCACAGTTGAGTAATAATCTCTCAGTTTAGTAATACTCTCTCAGTTTAGTAATACTCTCTCAGTTTAGTAATACTCTCTCAGTTGAGTAATATTCTCTCAGTTTAGTAATATTCTCTCAGCTCTCTGTTTAGTAATACTCTCTCAGTTTACTAATATTCTCTCAGTTTAGTAATACTCTCTCAGTTTAGTAATATTCTCTCAGTTTACTAATATTCTCTCAGTTTAGTAATACTCTCTCGGGTTAGTAATACTCTCTTAGTTGAGTAATATTCTCTCAGTTTAGTAACACTCTCTCCATTTAGTAATACTCTCTCAAATTAGTGATACTCTCTCAGTTTAGTAATATTCTCTCAGTTTAGTAATATTCTCTCAGCTCTATCAGTTTAGTAATACTCTCTCAGTTTAGTAATATTCTCTCAGTTTAGTAATACTCTCTCAGTTTAGTAATATTCTCTCAGTTTAGTAATATTCTCTCAGCTCTCTCAGTCTAGTAATACTCTCTCAGTTTAGTAACACTCTCTCAGTTTAGTAATACTCTCTCAGTCTAGTAACACTCTCTCAGTTTAGTAACACTCTCGCAGTTTAGTAATACTCTATCAGTTTAGTAATACTCTCTCAGTTTAGTAATGTTCTCTCAGTTTAGTAATATTCTCTCAGTTTAGTAATACTCTCTTGGGTTAGTAATACTCTCTCAGTTTAGTAATACTCTCTCAGTTTAGTAATACTCTCTCAGTCTTGTAATACTCTCTCAGCTCTCTCAGTTTAGTAATACTCTCTCAGTTTAGTAACACTCTCTCAGTTTAGTAATACTCTCTCAGTCTAGTAACACTCTCTCAGTTTAGTAACACTCTCTCAGGTTTGTAATACTCTCACAGTTGAGTAATAATCTCTCAGTTTAGTAATACTCTCTCAGTTTAGTAATACTCTCTCAGTTTAGTAATACTCTCTCAGTTGAGTAATATTCTCTCAGTTTAGTAATATTCTCTCAGCTCTCTCAGTTTAGTAATACTCTCTCAGTTTACTAATATTCTCTCAGTTTAGTAATACTCTCTCAGTTTAGTAATATTCTCTCAGTTTAGTAATATTCTCTCAGTTTAGTAATACTCTCTCGGGTTAGTAATACTCTCTTAGTTGAGTCATATTCTCTCAGTTTAGTAACACTCTCTCCATTTAGTAATACTCTCTCAAATTAGTGATACTCTCTCAGTTTAGTAATATTCTCTCAGTTTAGTAATATTCTCTCAGCTCTATCAGTTTAGTAATACTCTCTCAGTTTAGTAATATTCTCTCAGTTTAGTAATACTCTCTCAGTTTAGTAATATTCTCTCAGTTTAGTAATATTCTCTCAGCTCTCTCAGTTTAGTAATACTCTCTCAGTTTAGTAATATTCTCTCAGTTTAGTAATATTCTCTCAGTTTAGTAATACTCTCTCGGGTTAGTAATACTCTCTTAGTTGAGTAATATTCTCTCAGTTTAGTAACACTCTCTCCATTTAGTAATACTCTCTCAAATTAGTGATACTCTCTCAGTTTAGTAATATTCTCTCAGTTTAGTAATATTCTCTCAGCTCTATCAGTTTAGTAATACTCTCTCAGTTTAGTAATATTCTCTCAGTTTAGTAATACTCTCTCAGTTTAGTAATACTCTCTCAGTTTAGTAATATTCTCTCAGTTTAGTAATACTCTCTCAGTTTAGTAATATTCTCTCAGTTTAGTAATATTCTCTCAGTTTAGTAATACTCTCTCAGTTTAGTAAGATTCTCTCAGTTTAGTAATATTCTCTCAGTTTAGTAAATACTCTCTCAGTTTAGTAATATTCTCTCAGTTTAGTAATACTCTCTCAGTTTAGTAATACTCTCTCAGTTTAGTAATACTCTCTCAGCTCTCTCAGTTTAGTAATACTCTCTCAGTTTAGTAATATTCTCTCTCTCAGTTTAGTAATACTCTCTCAGTTTAGTAATATTCTCTCAGTTTAGTAACACTCTCTCAGTTTAGTAATACTCTCTCAGTTTAGTAATACTCTCTCAGTTGAGTAATATTCTCTCAGTTTAGTAATATTCTCTCAGCTCTCTCAGTTTAGTAATACTCTCTCAGTTTAGTAATATTCTCTCAGTTTAGTAATACTCTCTCAGTTTAGTAATACTCTCTCAGTTTAGTAATATTCTCTCAGTTTAGTAATATCCTCTCAGCTCTCTCAGTTTAGTAATACTCTCTCAGTTTAGTAACACTCTCTCAGTTTAGTAACACTCTCTCAGGTTTGTAATACTCTCACAGTTGAGTAATAATCTCTCAGTTTAGTAATACTCTCTCAGTTTAGTAATACTCTCTCAGTTTAGTAATACTCTCTCAGTTGAGTAATATTCTCTCAGTTTAGTAATATTCTCTCAGCTCTCTCAGTTTAGTAATACTCTCTCAGTTTACTAATATTCTCTCAGTTTAGTAATACTCTCTCAGTTTAGTAATATTCTCTCAGTTTAGTAATATTCTCTCAGTTTAGTAATACTCTCTCGGGTTAGTAATACTCTCTTAGTTGAGTAATATTCTCTCAGTTTAGTAACACTCTCTCCATTTAGTAATACTCTCTCAAATTAGTGATACTCTCTCAGTTTAGTAATATTCTCTCAGTTTAGTAATATTCTCTCAGCTCTATCAGTTTAGTAATACTCTCTCAGTTTAGTAATATTCTCTCAGTTTAGTAATACTCTCTCAGTTTAGTAGTATTCTCTCAGTTTAGTAATATTCTCTCAGCTCTCTCAGTTTAGTAATACTCTCTCAGTTTAGTAATACTCTCTCAGTTTAGTAATACTCTCTCAGTTTAGTAATACTCTCTCAGTTTAGTAATACTCTCGCAGTTTAGTAATATTCTCTCAGCTCTATCAGTTTAGTAATACTCTCTCAGTTTAGTAATATTCTCTCAGTTTAGTAATACTCTCTCAGTTTAGTAATATTCTCTCAGTTTAGTAATATTCTCTCAGCTCTCTCAGTCTAGTAATACTCTCTCAGTTTAGTAACACTCTCTCAGTTTAGTAATACTCTCTCAGTCTAGTAACACTCTCTCAGTTTAGTAACACTCTCGCAGTTTAGTAATACTCTATCAGTTTAGTAATACTCTCTCAGTTTAGTAATGTTCTCTCAGTTTAGTAATATTCTCTCAGTTTAGTAATACTCTCTTGGGTTAGTAATACTCTCTCAGTTTAGTAATACTCTCTCAGTTTAGTAATACTCTCTCAGTCTTGTAATACTCTCTCAGCTCTCTCAGTTTAGTAATACTCTCTCAGTTTAGTAACACTCTCTCAGTTTAGTAATACTCTCTCAGTCTAGTAACACTCTCTCAGTTTAGTAACACTCTCTCAGGTTTGTAATACTCTCACAGTTGAGTAATAATCTCTCAGTTTAGTAATACTCTCTCAGTTTAGTAATACTCTCTCAGTTTAGTAATACTCTCTCAGTTGAGTAATATTCTCTCAGTTTAGTAATATTCTCTCAGCTCTCTCAGTTTAGTAATACTCTCTCAGTTTACTAATATTCTCTCAGTTTAGTAATACTCTCTCAGTTTAGTAATATTCTCTCAGTTTAGTAATATTCTCTCAGTTTAGTAATACTCTCTCGGGTTAGTAATACTCTCTTAGTTGAGTAATATTCTCTCAGTTTAGTAACACTCTCTCCATTTAGTAATACTCTCTCAAATTAGTGATACTCTCTCAGTTTAGTAATATTCTCTCAGTTTAGTAATATTCTCTCAGCTCTATCAGTTTAGTAATACTCTCTCAGTTTAGTAATATTCTCTCAGTTTAGTAATACTCTCTCAGTTTAGTAATATTCTCTCAGTTTAGTAATATTCTCTCAGCTCTCTCAGTTTAGTAATACTCTCTCAGTTTAGTAATATTCTCTCAGTTTAGTAATATTCTCTCAGTTTAGTAATACTCTCTCGGGTTAGTAATACTCTCTTAGTTGAGTAATATTCTCTCAGTTTAGTAACACTCTCTCCATTTAGTAATACTCTCTCAAATTAGTGATACTCTCTCAGTTTAGTAATATTCTCTCAGTTTAGTAATATTCTCTCAGCTCTATCAGTTTAGTAATACTCTCTCAGTTTAGTAATATTCTCTCAGTTTAGTAATACTCTCTCAGTTTAGTAATACTCTCTCAGTTTAGTAATATTCTCTCAGCTCTCTCAGTTTAGTAATACTCTCTCAGTTTAGTAATATTCTCTCAGTTTAGTAATATTCTCTCAGTTTAGTAATGTTCTCTCAGTTTAGTAATATTCTCTCAGTTTAGTAATACTCTCTTGGGTTAGTAATACTCTCTCAGTTTAGTAAAACTCTCTCAGTTTAGTAATACTCTCTCAGTCTTGTAATACTCTCTCAGCTCTCTCAGTTTAGTAATACTCTCTCAGTTTAGTAACACTCTCTCAGTTTAGTAATACTCTCTCAGTCTAGTAATACTCTCTCAGTTTAGTAACACTCTCTCAGTTTAGTAATACCTTCTCAGTCTAGTAACACTCTCTCAGTTTAGTAACACTCTCGCAGTTTAGTAATACTCTATCAGTTTAGTAATACTCTCTCAGTTTAGTAATGTTCTCTCAGTTTAGTAATATTCTCTCAGTTTAGTAATACTCTCTTGGGTTAGTAATACTCTCTCAGTTTAGTAATACTCTCTCAGTTTAGTAATACTCTCTCAGTCTTGTAATACTCTCTCAGCTCTCTCAGTTTAGTAATACTCTCTCAGTTTAGTAACACTCTCTCAGTTTAGTAATACTCTCTCAGTTCCCAGGTTTGTAATACTCTCACAGTTGAGTAATAATCTCTCAGTTTAGTAATACTCTCTCAGTTTAGTAATACTCTCTCAGTTTAGTAATACTCTCTCAGTTGAGTAATATTCTCTCAGTTTAGTAATATTCTCTCAGCTCTCTCAGTTTAGTAATACTCTCTCAGTTTACTAATATTCTCTCAGTTTAGTAATATTCTCTCAGTTTAGTAATACTCTCTCGGGTTAGTAATACTCTCTTAGTTGAGTAATATTCTCTCAGTTTAGTAACACTCTCTCCATTTAGTAATACTCTCTCAAATTAGTGATACTCTCTCAGTTTAGTAATATTCTCTCAGTTTAGTAATATTCTCTCAGCTCTATCAGTTTAGTAATACTCTCTCAGTTTAGTAATATTCTCTCAGTTTAGTAATACTCTCTCAGTTTAGTAATATTCTCTCAGTTTAGTAATATTCTCTCAGCTCTCTCAGTTTAGTAATACTCTCTCAGTTTAGTAATATTCTCTCAGCTCTCTCAGTTTAGTAATACTCTCTCAGTTGAGTAATATTCTCTCAGTTTAGTAACAGTCTCTCAGTTTAGTAATACTCTCTCAGTTTAGTAATACTCTCTCAGTTGAGTAATATTCTCTCAGTTTAGTAATATTCTCTCAGCTCTCTCAGTTTAGTAATACTCTCTCAGTTTAGTAATATTCTCTCAGTTTAGTAATACTCTCTCGGGTTAGTAATACTCTCTTAGTTGAGTAATATTCTCTCAGTTTAGTAACACTCTCTCCATTCAGTAATACTCTCTCAAATTAGTGATACTCTCTCAGTTTAGTAATATTCTCTCAGTTTAGTAATATTCTCTCAGCTCTATCAGTTTAGTAATACTCTCTCAGTTTAGTAATATTCTCTCAGTTTAGTAATACTCTCTCAGTTTAGTAATATTCTCTCAGTTTAGTAATATTCTCTCAGCTCTCTCAGTTTAGTAATACTCTCTCAGTTTAGTAATATTCTCTCAGTTTAGTAATATTCTCTCAGTTTAGTAATGTTCTCTCAGTTTAGTAATATTCTCTCAGTTTAGTAATACTCTCTTGGGTTAGTAATACTCTCTCAGTTTAGTAAAACTCTCTCAGTTTAGTAATACTCTCTCAGTCTTGTAATACTCTCTCAGCTCTCTCAGTTTAGTAATACTCTCTCAGTTTAGTAACACTCTCTCAGTTTAGTAATACTCTCTCTGTCTAGTAATACTCTCTCAGTTTAGTAACACTCTCTCAGTTTAGTAATACCTTCTCAGTCTAGTAACACTCTCTCAGTTTAGTAACACTCTCGCAGTTTAGTAATACTCTATCAGTTTAGTAATACTCTCTCAGTTTAGTAATGTTCTCTCAGTTTAGTAATATTCTCTCAGTTTAGTAATACTCTCTTGGGTTAGTAATACTCTCTCAGTTTAGTAATACTCTCTCAGTTTAGTAATACTCTCTCAGTCTTGTAATACTCTCTCAGCTCTCTCAGTTTAGTAATACTCTCTCAGTTTAGTAACACTCTCTCAGTTTAGTAATACTCTCTCAGTCTAGTAACACTCTCTCAGTTTAGTAACACTCTCTCAGGTTTGTAATACTCTCACAGTTGAGTAATAATCTCTCAGTTTAGTAATACTCTCTCAGTTTAGTAATACTCTCTCAGTTTAGTAATACTCTCTCAGTTGAGTAATATTCTCTCAGTTTAGTAATATTCTCTCAGCTCTCTCAGTTTAGTAATACTCTCTCAGTTTACTAATATTCTCTCAGTTTAGTAATACTCTCTCAGTTTAGTAATATTCTCTCAGTTTAGTAATATTCTCTCAGTTTAGTAATACTCTCTCGGGTTAGTAATACTCTCTTAGTTGAGTAATATTCTCTCTGTTTAGTAACACTCTCTCCATTTAGTAATACTCTCTCAAATTAGTGATACTCTCTCAGTTTAGTAATATTCTCTCAGTTTAGTAATATTCTCTCAGCTCTATCAGTTTAGTAATACTCTCTCAGTTTAGTAATATTCTCTCAGTTTAGTAATACTCTCTCAGTTTAGTAATATTCTCTCAGCTCTCTCAGTTTAGTAATACTCTCTCAGTTTAGTAATATTCTCTCAGTCTTGTAATACTCTCTCAGCTCTCTCAGTTTAGTAATATTCTCTCAGTTTAGTAATATTCTCTCAGCTCTCTCAGTTTAGTAATACTCTCTCAGTTTAGTAATATTCTCTCAGCTCTCTCAGTTTAGTAATACTCTCTCAGTTGAGTAATATTCTCTCAGTTTAGTAACAGTCTCTCAGTTTAGTAATACTCTCTCAGTTTAGTAATACTCTCTCAGTTGAGTAATATTCTCTCAGTTTAGTAATATTCTCTCAGCTCTCTCAGTTTAGTAATACTCTCTCAGTTTAGTAATATTCTCTCAGTTTAGTAATACTCTCTCGGGTTAGTAATACTCTCTTAGTTGAGTAATATTCTCTCAGTTTAGTAACACTCTCTCCATTCAGTAATACTCTCTCAAATTAGTGATACTCTCTCAGTTTAGTAATATTCTCTCAGTTTAGTAATATTCTCTCAGCTCTATCAGTTTAGTAATACTCTCTCAGTTTAGTAATATTCTCTCAGTTTAGTAATACTCTCTCAGTTTAGTAATATTCTCTCAGTTTAGTAATATTCTCTCAGCTCTCTCAGTTTAGTAATACTCTCTCAGTTTAGTAATATTCTCTCAGTTTAGTAATATTCTCTCAGTTTAGTAATGTTCTCTCAGTTTAGTAATATTCTCTCAGTTTAGTAATACTCTCTTGGGTTAGTAATACTCTCTCAGTTTAGTAAAACTCTCTCAGTTTAGTAATACTCTCTCAGTCTTGTAATACTCTCTCAGCTCTCTCAGTTTAGTAATACTCTCTCAGTTTAGTAACACTCTCTCAGTTTAGTAATACTCTCTCTGTCTAGTAATACTCTCTCAGTTTAGTAACACTCTCTCAGTTTAGTAATACCTTCTCAGTCTAGTAACACTCTCTCAGTTTAGTAACACTCTCGCAGTTTAGTAATACTCTATCAGTTTAGTAATACTCTCTCAGTTTAGTAATGTTCTCTCAGTTTAGTAATATTCTCTCAGTTTAGTAATACTCTCTTGGGTTAGTAATACTCTCTCAGTTTAGTAATACTCTCTCAGTTTAGTAATACTCTCTCAGTCTTGTAATACTCTCTCAGCTCTCTCAGTTTAGTAATACTCTCTCAGTTTAGTAACACTCTCTCAGTTTAGTAATACTCTCTCAGTCTAGTAACACTCTCTCAGTTTAGTAACACTCTCTCAGGTTTGTAATACTCTCACAGTTGAGTAATAATCTCTCAGTTTAGTAATACTCTCTCAGTTTAGTAATACTCTCTCAGTTTAGTAATACTCTCTCAGTTGAGTAATATTCTCTCAGTTTAGTAATATTCTCTCAGCTCTCTCAGTTTAGTAATACTCTCTCAGTTTACTAATATTCTCTCAGTTTAGTAATACTCTCTCAGTTTAGTAATATTCTCTCAGTTTAGTAATATTCTCTCAGTTTAGTAATACTCTCTCGGGTTAGTAATACTCTCTTAGTTGAGTAATATTCTCTCTGTTTAGTAACACTCTCTCCATTTAGTAATACTCTCTCAAATTAGTGATACTCTCTCTGTTTAGTAATATTCTCTCAGTTTAGTAATATTCTCTCAGCTCTATCAGTTTAGTAATACTCTCTCAGTTTAGTAATATTCTCTCAGTTTAGTAATACTCTCTCAGTTTAGTAATATTCTCTCAGCTCTCTCAGTTTAGTAATACTCTCTCAGTTTAGTAATATTCTCTCAGCTCTCTCAGTTTAGTAATACTCTCTCAGTTTAGTAATATTCTCTCAGTTTAGTAACAGTCTCTCAGTTTAGTAATACTCTCTCAGTTTAGTAATACTCTCTCAGTTGAGTAATATTCTCTCAGTTTAGTAATATTCTCTCAGCTCTCTCAGTTTAGTAATACTCTCTCAGTTTAGTAATATTCTCTCAGTTTAGTAATACTCTCTCAGTTTAGTAATACTCTCTCGGGTTAGTAATATTCTCTCAGTTTAGTAATATCCTCTCAGCTCTCTCAGTTTAGTAATACTCTCTCAGTTTAGTAACACTCTCTCAGTTTAGTAACACTCTCTCAGGTTTGTAATACTCTCACAGTTGAGTAATAATCTCTCAGTTTAGTAATACTCTCTCAGTTTAGTAATACTCTCTCAGTTTAGTAATACTCTCTCAGTTGAGTAATATTCTCTCAGTTTAGTAATATTCTCTCAGCTCTCTGTTTAGTAATACTCTCTCAGTTTACTAATATTCTCTCAGTTTAGTAATACTCTCTCAGTTTAGTAATATTCTCTCAGTTTACTAATATTCTCTCAGTTTAGTAATACTCTCTCGGGTTAGTAATACTCTCTTAGTTGAGTAATATTATCTCAGTTTAGTAACACTCTCTCCATTTAGTAATACTCTCTCAAATTAGTGATACTCTCTCAGTTTAGTAATATTCTCTCAGTTGAGTAATATTCTCTCAGTTTAGTAATATTCTCTCAGCTCTCTGTTTAGTAATACTCTCTCAGTTTACTAATATTCTCTCAGTTTAGTAATACTCTCTCAGTTTAGTAATATTCTCTCAGTTTACTAATATTCTCTCAGTTTAGTAATACTCTCTCGGGTTAGTAATACTCTCTTAGTTGAGTAATATTATCTCAGTTTAGTAACACTCTCTCCATTTAGTAATACTCTCTCAAATTAGTGATACTCTCTCAGTTTAGTAATATTCTCTCAGTTTAGTAATATTCTCTCAGCTCTATCAGTTTAGTAATACTCTCTCAGTTTAGTAATATTCTCTCAGTTTAGTAATACTCTCTCAGTTTAGTAATATTCTCTCAGTTTAGTAATATTCTCTCAGCTCTCTCAGTCTAGTAATACTCTCTCAGTTTAGTAATATTCTCTCAGTTTAGTAATACTCTCTCAGTCTAGTAACACTCTCTCAGTTTAGTAACACTCTCGCAGTTTAGTAATACTCTATCAGTTTAGTAATACTCTCTCAGTTTAGTAATGTTCTCTCAGTTTAGTAATATTCTCTCAGTTTAGTAATACTCTCTTGGGTTAGTAATACTCTCTCAGTTTAGTAATACTCTCTCAGTTTAGTAATACTCTCTCAGTCTTGTAATACTCTCTCAGCTCTCTCAGTTTAGTAATACTCTCTCAGTTTAGTAACACTCTCTCAGTTTAGTAATACTCTCTCAGTCTAGTAACACTCTCTCAGTTTAGTAACACTCTCTCAGGTTTGTAATACTCTCACAGTTGAGTAATAATCTCTCAGTTTAGTAATACTCTCTCAGTTTAGTAATACTCTCTCAGTTTAGTAATACTCTCTCAGTTTAGTAATATTCTCTCAGTTTAGTAATATTCTCTCAGCTCTCTCAGTTTAGTCATACTCTCTCAGTTTAGTAATATTCTCTCAGTTTAGTAATACTCTCTCAGTTTAGTAATATTCTCTCAGTTTAGTAATATTCTCTCAGTTTAGTAATACTCTCTCGGGTTAGTAATACTCTCTTAGTTGAGTAATATTCTCTCAGTTTAGTAACACTCTCTCAGTTTAGTAATACTCTCTCAAATTAGTGATACTCTCTCAGTTTAGTAATATTCTCTCAGTTTAGTAATATTCTCTCAGCTCTATCAGTTTAGTAATACTCTCTCAGTTTAGTAATATTCTCTCAGTTTAGTAATACTCTCTCAGTTTAGTAATATTCTCTCAGTTTAGTAATATTCTCTCAGCTCTCTCAGTTTAGTAATACTCTCTCAGTTTAGTAATATTCTCTCAGTTTAGTAATATTCTCTCAGTTTAGTAATACTCTCTCGGGTTAGTAATACTCTCTTAGTTGAGTAATATTCTCTCTTTTTAGTAACACTCTCTCCATTTAGTAATACTCTCTCAAATTAGTGATACTCTCTCAGTTTAGTAATATTCTCTCAGTTTAGTAATATTCTCTCAGCTCTATCAGTTTAGTAATACTCTCTCAGTTTAGTAATATTCTCTCAGTTTAGTAATATTCTCTCAGTTTAGTAATACTCTCTCAGTTTAGTAATATTCTCTCAGCTCTCTCAGTTTAGTAATACTCTCTCAGTTTAGTAATATTCTCTCAGTTTAGTAATATTCTCTCAGTTTAGTAATGTTCTCTCAGTTTAGTAATATTCTCTCAGTTTAGTAATACTCTCTTGGGTTAGTAATACTCTCTCAGTTTAGTAAAACTCTCTCAGTTTAGTAATACTCTCTCAGTCTTGTAATACTCTCTCAGCTCTCTCAGTTTAGTAATACTCTCTCAGTTTAGTAATACTCTCTCAGTTTAGTAATACTCTCTCAGTCTAGTAATACTCTCTCAGTTTAGTAACACTCTCTCAGTTTAGTAATACCTTCTCAGTCTAGTAACACTCTCTCAGTTTAGTAACACTCTCGCAGTTTAGTAATACTCTATCAGTTTAGTAATACTCTCTCAGTTTAGTAATGTTCTCTCAGTTTAGTAATATTCTCTCAGTTTAGTAATACTCTCTTGGGTTAGTAATACTCTCTCAGTTTAGTAATACTCTCTCAGTTTAGTAATACTCTCTCAGTCTTGTAATACTCTCTTAGCTCTCTCAGTTTAGTAATACTCTCTCAGTTTAGTAACACTCTCTCAGTTTAGTAATACTCTCTCAGTCTAGTAACACTCTCTCAGTTTAGTAACACTCTCCCAGGTTTGTAATACTCTCACAGTTGAGTAATAATCTCTCAGTTTAGTAATACTCTCTCAGTTTAGTAATACTCTCTCAGTTTAGTAATACTCTCTCAGTTGAGTAATATTCTCTCAGTTTAGTAATATTCTCTCAGCTCTCTCAGTTTAGTAATACTCTCTCAGTTTACTAATATTCTCTCAGTTTAGTAATATTCTCTCAGTTTAGTAATACTCTCTCGGGTTAGTAATACTCTCTTAGTTGAGTAATATTCTCTCAGTTTAGTAACACTCTCTCCATTTAGTAATACTCTCTCAAATTAGTGATACTCTCTCAGTTTAGTAATATTCTCTCAGTTTAGTAATATTCTCTCAGCTCTATCAGTTTAGTAATACTCTCTCAGTTTAGTAATATTCTCTCAGTTTAGTAATACTCTCTCAGTTTAGTAATATTCTCTCAGTTTAGTAATATTCTCTCAGCTCTCTCAGTTTAGTAATACTCTCTCAGTTTAGTAATATTCTCTCAGCTCTCTCAGTTTAGTAATACTCTCTCAGTTGAGTAATATTCTCTCAGTTTAGTAACAGTCTCTCAGTTTAGTAATACTCTCTCAGTTTAGTAATACTCTCTCAGTTGAGTAATATTCTCTCAGTTTAGTAATATTCTCTCAGCTCTCTCAGTTTAGTAATACTCTCTCAGTTTAGTAATATTCTCTCAGTTTAGTAATACTCTCTCGGGTTAGTAATACTCTCTTAGTTGAGTAATATTCTCTCAGTTTAGTAACACTCTCTCCATTCAGTAATACTCTCTCAAATTAGTGATACTCTCTCAGTTTAGTAATATTCTCTCAGTTTAGTAATATTCTCTCAGCTCTATCAGTTTAGTAATACTCTCTCAGTTTAGTAATATTCTCTCAGTTTAGTAATACTCTCTCAGTTTAGTAATATTCTCTCAGTTTAGTAATATTCTCTCAGCTCTCTCAGTTTAGTAATACTCTCTCAGTTTAGTAATATTCTCTCAGTTTAGTAATATTCTCTCAGTTTAGTAATGTTCTCTCAGTTTAGTAATATTCTCTCAGTTTAGTAATACTCTCTTGGGTTAGTAATACTCTCTCAGTTTAGTAAAACTCTCTCAGTTTAGTAATACTCTCTCAGTCTTGTAATACTCTCTCAGCTCTCTCAGTTTAGTAATACTCTCTCAGTTTAGTAACACTCTCTCAGTTTAGTAATACTCTCTCTGTCTAGTAATACTCTCTCAGTTTAGTAACACTCTCTCAGTTTAGTAATACCTTCTCAGTCTAGTAACACTCTCTCAGTTTAGTAACACTCTCGCAGTTTAGTAATACTCTATCAGTTTAGTAATACTCTCTCAGTTTAGTAATGTTCTCTCAGTTTAGTAATATTCTCTCAGTTTAGTAATACTCTCTTGGGTTAGTAATACTCTCTCAGTTTAGTAATACTCTCTCAGTTTAGTAATACTCTCTCAGTCTTGTAATACTCTCTCAGCTCTCTCAGTTTAGTAATACTCTCTCAGTTTAGTAACACTCTCTCAGTTTAGTAATACTCTCTCAGTCTAGTAACACTCTCTCAGTTTAGTAACACTCTCTCAGGTTTGTAATACTCTCACAGTTGAGTAATAATCTCTCAGTTTAGTAATACTCTCTCAGTTTAGTAATACTCTCTCAGTTTAGTAATACTCTCTCAGTTGAGTAATATTCTCTCAGTTTAGTAATATTCTCTCAGCTCTCTCAGTTTAGTAATACTCTCTCAGTTTACTAATATTCTCTCAGTTTAGTAATACTCTCTCAGTTTAGTAATATTCTCTCAGTTTAGTAATATTCTCTCAGTTTAGTAATACTCTCTCGGGTTAGTAATACTCTCTTAGTTGAGTAATATTCTCTCAGTTTAGTAACACTCTCTCCATTTAGTAATACTCTCTCAAATTAGTGATACTCTCTCAGTTTAGTAATATTCTCTCAGTTTAGTAATATTCTCTCAGCTCTATCAGTTTAGTAATACTCTCTCAGTTTAGTAATATTCTCTCAGTTTAGTAATACTCTCTCAGTTTAGTAATACTCTCTCAGTTTAGTAATACTCTCTCAGTTTAGTAATATTCTCTCAGCTCTCTCAGTTTAGTAATACTCTCTCAGTTTTGTAATATTCTCTCAGTTTAGTAACAGTCTCTCAGTTTAGTAATACTCTCTCAGTTTAGTAATACTCTCTCAGTTTAGTAATATTCTCTCAGTTTAGTAATATTCTCTCAGCTCTCTCAGTTTAGTAATACTCTCTCAGTTTAGTAATATTCTCTCAGTTTAGTAATACTCTCTCAGTTTAGTAATACTCTCTCGGGTTAGTAATATTCTCTCAGTTTAGTAATATCCTCTCAGCTCTCTCAGTTTAGTAATACTCTCTCAGTTTAGTAACACTCTCTCAGTTTAGTAACACTCTCTCAGGTTTGTAATACTCTCACAGTTGAGTAATAATCTCTCAGTTTAGTAATACTCTCTCAGTTTAGTAATACTCTCTCAGTTTAGTAATACTCTCTCAGTTGAGTAATATTCTCTCAGTTTAGTAATATTCTCTCAGCTCTCTGTTTAGTAATACTCTCTCAGTTTACTAATATTCTCTCAGTTTAGTAATACTCTCTCAGTTTAGTAATATTCTCTCAGTTTACTAATATTCTCTCAGTTTAGTAATACTCTCTCGGGTTAGTAATACTCTCTTAGTTGAGTAATATTCTCTCAGTTTAGTAACACTCTCTCCATTTAGTAATACTCTCTCAAATTAGTGATACTCTCTCAGTTTAGTAATATTCTCGCAGTTTAGTAATATTCTCTCAGCTCTCTCAGTTTAGTAATACTCTCTCAGTTTAGTAATATTCTCTCAGTTTAGTAATACTCTCTCAGTTTAGTAATATTCTCTCAGTTTAGTAATATTCTCTCAGCTCTCTCAGTCTAGTAATACTCTCTCAGTTTAGTAACACTCTCTCAGTTTAGTAATACTCTCTCAGTCTAGTAACACTCTCTCAGTTTAGTAACACTCTCGCAGTTTAGTAATACTCTCTCAGTTTAGTAATACTCTCTCAGTTTAGTAATGTTCTCTCAGTTTAGTAATATTCTCTCAGTTTAGTAATACTCTCTTGGGTTAGTAATACTCTCTCAGTTTAGTAATACTCTCTCAGTTTAGTAATACTCTCTCAGTCTTGTAATACTCTCTCAGCTCTCTCAGTTTAGTAATACTCTCTCAGTTTAGTAACACTCTCTCAGTTTAGTAATACTCTCTCAGTCTAGTAACACTCTCTCAGTTTAGTAACACTCTCTCAGGTTTGTAATACTCTCACAGTTGAGTAATAATCTCTCAGTTTAGTAATACTCTCTCAGTTTAGTAATACTCTCTCAGTTTAGTAATACTCTCTCAGTTGAGTAATATTCTCTCAGTTTAGTAATATTCTCTCAGCTCTCTCAGTTTAGTAATACTCTCTCAGTTTACTAATATTCTCTCAGTTTAGTAATACTCTCTCAGTTTAGTAATATTCTCTCAGTTTAGTAATATTCTCTCAGTTTAGTAATACTCTCTCGGGTTAGTAATACTCTCTTAGTTGAGTCATATTCTCTCAGTTTAGTAACACTCTCTCCATTTAGTAATACTCTCTCAAATTAGTGATACTCTCTCAGTTTAGTAATATTCTCTCAGTTTAGTAATATTCTCTCAGCTCTATCAGTTTAGTAATACTCTCTCAGTTTAGTAATATTCTCTCAGTTTAGTAATACTCTCTCAGTTTAGTAATATTCTCTCAGTTTAGTAATATTCTCTCAGCTCTCTCAGTTTAGTAATACTCTCTCAGTTTAGTAATATTCTCTCAGTTTAGTAATATTCTCTCAGTTTAGTAATACTCTCTCGGGTTAGTAATACTCTCTTAGTTGAGTAATATTCTCTCAGTTTAGTAACACTCTCTCCATTTAGTAATACTCTCTCAAATTAGTGATACTCTCTCAGTTTAGTAATATTCTCTCAGTTTAGTAATATTCTCTCAGCTCTATCAGTTTAGTAATACTCTCTCAGTTTAGTAATATTCTCTCAGTTTAGTAATATTCTCTCAGTTTAGTAATACTCTCTCAGTTTAGTAATATTCTCTCAGCTCTCTCAGTTTAGTAATACTCTCTCAGTTTAGTAATATTCTCTCAGTTTAGTAATATTCTCTCAGTTTAGTAATGTTCTCTCAGTTTAGTAATATTCTCTCAGTTTAGTAATACTCTCTTGGGTTAGTAATACTCTCTCAGTTTAGTAAAACTCTCTCAGTTTAGTAATACTCTCTCAGTCTTGTAATACTCTCTCAGCTCTCTCAGTTTAGTAATACTCTCTCAGTTTAGTAACACTCTCTCAGTTTAGTAATACTCTCTCAGTCTAGTAATACTCTCTCAGTTTAGTAACACTCTCTCAGTTTAGTAATACCTTCTCAGTCTAGTAACACTCTCTCAGTTTAGTAACACTCTCGCAGTTTAGTAATACTCTATCAGTTTAGTAATACTCTCTCAGTTTAGTAATGTTCTCTCAGTTTAGTAATATTCTCTCAGTTTAGTAATACTCTCTTGGGTTAGTAATACTCTCTCAGTTTAGTAATACTCTCTCAGTTTAGTAATACTCTCTCAGTCTTGTAATACTCTCTTAGCTCTCTCAGTTTAGTAATACTCTCTCAGTTTAGTAACACTCTCTCAGTTTAGTAATACTCTCTCAGTCTAGTAACACTCTCTCAGTTTAGTAACACTCTCCCAGGTTTGTAATACTCTCACAGTTGAGTAATAATCTCTCAGTTTAGTAATACTCTCTCAGTTTAGTAATACTCTCTCAGTTTAGTAATACTCTCTCAGTTGAGTAATATTCTCTCAGTTTAGTAATATTCTCTCAGCTCTCTCAGTTTAGTAATACTCTCTCAGTTTACTAATATTCTCTCAGTTTAGTAATACTCTCTCAGTTTAGTAATATTCTCTCAGTTTAGTAATATTCTCTCAGTTTAGTAATACTCTCTCGGGTTAGTAATACTCTCTTAGTTGAGTAATATTCTCTCAGTTTAGTAACACTCTCTCCATTTAGTAATACTCTCTCAAATTAGTGATACTCTCTCAGTTTAGTAATATTCTCTCAGTTTAGTAATATTCTCTCAGCTCTATCAGTTTAGTAATACTCTCTCAGTTTAGTAATATTCTCTCAGTTTAGTAATACTCTCTCAGTTTAGTAATATTCTCTCAGTTTAGTAATATTCTCTCAGCTCTCTCAGTTTAGTAATACTCTCTCAGTTTAGTAATATTCTCTCAGCTCTCTCAGTTTAGTAATACTCTCTCAGTTGAGTAATATTCTCTCAGTTTAGTAACAGTCTCTCAGTTTAGTAATACTCTCTCAGTTTAGTAATACTCTCTCAGTTGAGTAATATTCTCTCAGTTTAGTAATATTCTCTCAGCTCTCTCAGTTTAGTAATACTCTCTCAGTTTAGTAATATTCTCTCAGTTTAGTAATACTCTCTCAGTTTAGTAATACTCTCTCGGGTTAGTAATATTCTCTCAGTTTAGTAATATCCTCTCAGCTCTCTCAGTTTAGTAATACTCTCTCAGTTTAGTAACACTCTCTCAGTTTAGTAACACTCTCTCAGGTTTGTAATACTCTCACAGTTGAGTAATAATCTCTCAGTTTAGTAATACTCTCTCAGTTTAGTAATACTCTCTCAGTTTAGTAATAATCTCTCAGTTGAGTAATATTCTCTCAGTTTAGTAATATTCTCTCAGCTCTCTCAGTTTAGTAATACTCTCTCAGTTTACTAATATTCTCTCAGTTTAGTAATACTCTCTCAGTTTAGTAATATTCTCCCAGTTTAGTAATATTCTCTCAGTTTAGTAATACTCTCTCGGGTTAGTAATACTCTCTTAGTTGAGTAATATTCTCTCAGTTTAGTAATACTCTCTCAGTTTAGTGATACTCTCTCAGTTTAGTAATATTCTCTCAGTTTAGTAATATTCTCTCAGCTCTATCAGTTTAGTAATACTCTCTCAGTTTAGTAATATTCTCTCAGTTTAGTAATACTCTCTCAGTTTAGTAATATTCTCTCAGTTTAGTAATATTCTCTCAGCTCTCTCAGTTTAGTAATACTCTCTCAGTTTAGTAATATTCTCTCAGTTTAGTAATATTCTCTCAGTTTAGTAATACTCTCTCAGGTTAGTAATACTCTCTTAGTTGAGTAATATTCTCTCAGTTTAGTAACACTCTCTCCATTTAGTAATACTCTCTCAAATTAGTGATACTCTCTCAGTTTAGTAATATTCTCTCAGTTTAGTAATATTCTCTCAGCTCTATCAGTTTAGTAATACTCTCTCAGTTTAGTAATATTCTCTCAGTTTAGTAATACTCTCTCAGTTTAGTAATATTCTCTCAGTTTAGTAATATTCTCTCAGCTCTCTCAGTTTAGTAATACTCCCTCAGTTTAGTAATATTCTCTCAGTTTAGTAATATTCTCTCAGTTTAGTAATGTTCTCTCAGTTTAGTAATATTCTCTCAGTTTAGTAATACTCTCTCAGTTTAGTAATACTCTCTCAGTCTTGTAATACTCTCTCAGCTCTCTCAGTTTAGTAATACTCTCTCAGTTAAGTAACACTCTCTCAGTTTAGTAATACTCTCTCAGTCTAGTAATACTCTCTCAGTTTAGTAACACTCTCTCAGTTTAGTAATACCTTCTCAGTCTAGTAACACTCTCTCAGTTTAGTAACACTCTCGCAGTTTAGTAATACTCTATCAGTTTAGTAATACTCTCTCAGTTTAGTAATGTTCTCTCATTTTAGTAATATTCTCTCAGTTTAGTAATACTCTCTTGGGTTAGTAATACTCTCTCAGTTTAGTAATACTCTCTCAGTCTTGTAATACTCTCTCAGCTCTCTCAGTTTAGTAATACTCTCTCAGTTTAGTAACACTCTCTCAGTTTAGTAATACTCTCTCAGTCTAGTAACACTCTCTCAGTTTAGTAACACTCTCTCAGGTTTGTAATACTCTCACAGTTGAGTAATAATCTCTCAGATTAGTAATACTCTCTCAGTTTAGTAATACTCTCTCAGTTTAGTAATACTCTCTCAGTTGAGTAATATTCTCTCAGTTTAGTAATATTCTCTCAGTTTAGTAATATTCTCTCAGCTCTCTCAGTTGAGTAATATTCTCTCAGTTGAGTAATATTCTCTCAGTTTAGTGATACTCTCTCAGTTGAGTTATACTCTCTCAGTTTAGTAATACTCTCTCAGTTGAGTAATACTCTCTCAGTTGAGTAATACTCTCTCAGGTTTGTAATACTCTCACAGTTGAGTAATAATCTCTCAGTTTAGTAACACTCTCTCAGTTTAGTAATACTCTCTCAGTTGGGTAATACTCTCTCAGTTTAGTAATACTCTCTCAGTTGAGTAATATTCTCTCAGTTTAGTAACACTCTCTCAGTTTAGTAATACTCTCTCATTTGAGTAATACTCTCTCAGTTTAGTAATACTCTCTCAGTTTAGTAATACTCTCTCAGTTGAGTAATATTCCCTCAGTGTTGTAATACTCTCTCAGTTGAGTAATATTCTCTCAGTTTAGTAATGCTCTCTCAGTTTAGTAATACTCTCTCAGTTGAGTAATATTCTCTCAGTTTAGTAATATTCTCTCAGCTCTATCAGTTTAGTAATACTCTCTCAGTTTAGTAATATTCTTTCAGTTTAGTAATACTCTCTCAGTTTAGTAATACTCTCTCAGTTTAGTAATATTCTCTCAGTTTAGTAATATTCTCTCAGTTTAGTAATATTCTCTCAGCTCTCTCAGTTTAGTAATATTCTCTCAGTTTAGTAATGTTCTCTCAGTTTAGTAATATTCTCTCAGTTTAGTAATATTCTCTCAGTTTAGTAATACTCTCTCGGGTTAGTAATACTCTCTTAGTTGAGTAATATTCTCTCAGTTTAGTAACACTCTCTCAGTTTAGTAATACCTTCTCAGTCTAGTAACACTCTCTCAGTTTAGTAACACTCTCGCAGTTTAGTAATACTCTATCAGTTTAGTAATACTCTCTCAGTTTAGTAATGTTCTCTCAGTTTAGTAATATTCTCTTAGTTTAGTAATACTCTCTTGGGTTAGTAATACTCTCTCAGTTTAGTAATACTCTCTCAGTCTTGTAATACTCTCTCAGCTCTCTCAGTTTAGTAATACTCTCTCAGTTTAGTAACACTCTCTCAGTTTAGTAATACTCTCTCAGTCTAGTAACACTCTCTCAGTTTAGTAACACTCTCTCAGGTTTGTAATACTCTCACAGTTGAGTAATAATCTCTCAGATTAGTAATACTCTCTCAGTTTAGTAATACTCTCTCAGTTTAGTAATACTCTCTCAGTTGAGTAATATTCTCTCAGTTTAGTAATATTCTCTCAGTTTAGTAATATTCTCTCAGCTCTCTCAGTTGAGTAATATTCTCTCAGTTGAGTAATATTCTCTCAGTTTAGTGATACTCTCTCAGTTGAGTTATACTCTCTCAGTTTAGTAATACTCTCTCAGGTTTGTAATACTCTCACAGTTGAGTAATAATCTCTCAGTTTAGTAACACTCTCTCAGTTTAGTAATACTCTCTCAGTTGGGTAATACTCTCTCAGTTTAGTAATACTCTCTCAGTTGAGTAATATTCTCTCAGTTTAGTAACACTCTCTCAGTTTAGTAATACTCTCTCATTTGAGTAATACTCTCTCAGTTTAGTAATACTCTCTCAGTTTAGTAATACTCTCTCAGTTGAGTAATACTCCCTCAGTGTTGTAATACTCTCTCAGTTGAGTAATATTCTCTCAGTTTAGTAATGCTCTCTCAGTTTAGTAATACTCTCTCAGTTGAGTATTATTCTCTCAGTTTAGTAATATTCTCTCAGCTCTATCAGTTTAGTAATACTCTCTCAGTTTAGTAATATTCTTTCAGTTTAGTAATACTCTCTCAGTTTAGTAATACTCTCTCAGTTTAGTAATATTCTCTCAGTTTAGTAATATTCTCTCAGTTTAGTAATATTCTCTCAGTTTAGTAATACTCTCTTGGGTTAGTAATACTCTCTCAGTTTAGTAAAACTCTCTCAGTTTAGTAATACTCTCTCAGTCTTGTAATACTCTCTCAGCTCTCTCAGTTTAGTAATACTCTCTCAGTTTAGTAACACTCTCTCAGTTTAGTAATACTCTCTCAGTCTAGTAATACTCTCTCAGTTTAGTAACACTCTCTCAGTTTAGTAATGTTCTCTCAGTTTAGTAATATTCTCTAAGTTTAGTAATACTCTCTTGGGTTAGTAATACTCTCTCAGTTTAGTAAAACTCTCTCAGTTTAGTAATACTCTCTCAGTCTTGTAATACTCTCTCAGCTCTCTCAGTTTAGTAATACTCTCTCAGTTTAGTAACACTCTCTCAGTTTAGTAATACTCTCTCAGTCTAGTAACACTCTCTCAGTTTAGTAACACTCTCTCAGGTTTGTAATACTCTCACAGTTGA
This sequence comes from Salvelinus alpinus, assembly GCF_045679555.1. Taxonomy (NCBI): domain Eukaryota; kingdom Metazoa; phylum Chordata; class Actinopteri; order Salmoniformes; family Salmonidae; genus Salvelinus; species Salvelinus alpinus. The sequence continues at coordinate 31,606,067 of NC_092106.1, read as the reverse complement.
GTAATAATCTCTCAGATTAGTAATACTCTCTCAGTTTAGTAATACTCTCTCAGTTTAGTAATACTCTCTCAGTTGAGTAATATTCTCTCAGTTTAGTAATATTCTCTCAGCTCTCTCAGTTTAGTAATACTCTCTCAGTTTACTAATATTCTCTCAGTTTAGTAATACTCTCTCAGTTTAGTAATATTCTATCAGTTTAGTAATATTCTCTCAGTTTAGTAATACTCTCTCGGGTTAGTAATACTCTCTTAGTTGAGTAATATTCTCTCAGTTTAGTAACACTCTCTCCTTTTAGTAATACTCTCTCAAATTAGTGATACTCTCTCAGTTGAGTAATATTCTCTCAGTTTAGTAATATTCTCTCAGCTCTCTCAGTTTAGTAATACTCTCTCAGTTTAGTAATATTCTCTCAGTTTAGTAATACTCTCTCAGTTTAGTAATATTCTCTCAGTTTAGTAATATTCTCTCAGCTCTCTCAGTTTAGTAATACTCTCTCAGTTTAGTAATATTCTCTCAGTTTAGTAATATTCTCTCAGTTTAGTAATGTTCTCTCAGTTTAGTAATATTCTCTCAGTTTAGTAATACTCTCTTGGGTTAGTAATACTCTCTCAGTTTAGTAAAACTCTCTCAGTTTAGTAATACTCTCTCAGTCTTGTAATACTCTCTCAGCTCTCTCAGTTTAGTAACACTCTCTCAGTTTAGTAATACTCTCTCAGTCTAGTAATACTCTCTCAGTTTAGTAACACTCTCTCAGTTTAGTAATACTCTCTCAGTCTAGTAATACTCTCTCAGTTTAGTAACACTCTCTCAGTTTAGTAATACTCTCTCAGTCTAGTAACACTCTCTCAGTTTAGTAACACTCTCACAGTTTAGTAATACTCTATTAGTTTAGTAATACTCTCTCAGTTTAGTAATGTTCTCTCAGTTTAGTAATATTCTCTCAGTTTAGTAATACTCTCTTGGGTTAGTAATACTCTCTCAGTTTAGTAATACTCTCTCAGTTTAGTAATACTCTCTCAGTCTTGTAATACTCTCTCAGCTCTCTCAGTTTAGTAATACTCTCTCAGTTTAGTAACACTCTCTCAGTTTAGTAATACTCTCTCAGTCTAGTAACACTCTCTCAGTTTAGTAACACTCTCTCAGGTTTGTAATACTCTCACAGTTGAGTAATAATCTCTCAGTTTAGTAATACTCTCTCAGTTTAGTAATACTCTCTCAGTTTAGTAATACTCTCTCAGTTGAGTAATATTCTCTCAGTTTAGTAATATTCTCTCAGCTCTCTCAGTTTAGTAATACTCTCTCAGTTTACTAATATTCTCTCAGTTTAGTAATACTCTCTCAGTTTAGTAATATTCTCTCAGTTTAGTAATATTCTCTCAGTTTAGTAATACTCTCTCGGGTTAGTAATACTCTCTTAGTTGAGTAATATTCTCTCAGTTTAGTAACACTCTCTCCATTTAGTAATACTCTCTCAAATTAGTGATACTCTCTCAGTTTAGTAATATTCTCTCAGCTCTCTCAGTTTAGTAATACTCTCTCAGTTTAGTAATATTCTCTCAGTTTAGTAATACTCTCTCAGTTTAGTAATATTCTCTCAGTTTAGTAATATTCTCGCAGTTTAGTAATACTCTCTCGGGTTAGTAATACTCTCTCAGTTTAGTAATACTCTCTCAGTTTAGTAATACTCTCTCAGTTTAGTAATATTCTCTCAGTTTAGTAATACTCTGTCCATTTAGTAATACTCTCTCAAATTAGTGATACTCTCTCAGTTTAGTAATATTCTCTCAGTTTAGTAATATTCTCTCAGCTCTCTCAGTTTAGTAATACTCTCTCAGTTTAGTAATATTCTCTCAGTTTAGTAATATTCTCTCAGTTTAGTAATACTCTCTCGGGTTAGTAATACTCTCTTAGTTGAGTAATATTCTCTCAGTTTAGTAACACTCTCTCCATTTAGTAATACTCTCTCAAATTAGTGATACTCTCTCAGTTTAGTAATATTCTCTCAGTTTAGTAATATTCTCTCAGCTCTATCAGTTTAGTAATACTCTCTCAGTTTAGTAATATTCTCTCAGTTTAGTAATACTCTCTCAGTTTAGTAATATTCTCTCAGTTTAGTAATATTCTCTCAGCTCTCTCAGTTTAGTAATACTCTCTCAGTTTAGTAATATTCTCTCAGTTTAGTAATATTCTCTCAGTTTAGTAATGTTCTCTCAGTTTAGTAATATTCTCTCAGTTTAGTAATACTCTCTTGGGTTAGTAATACTCTCTCAGTTTAGTAAAACTCTCTCAGTTTAGTTATACTCTCTCGGGTTAGTAATACTCTCTTAGTTGAGTAATATTCTCTCAGTTTAGTAACACTCTCTCCATTTAGTAATACTCTCTCAAATTAGTGATACTCTCTCAGTTTAGTAATATTCTCTCAGTTTAGTAATATTCTCTCAGCTCTATCAGTTTAGTAATACTCTCTCAGTTTAGTAATATTCTCTCAGTTTAGTAATACTCTCTCAGTTTAGTAATATTCTCTCAGTTTAGTAATATTCTCTCAGCTCTCTCAGTTTAGTAATACTCTCTCAGTTTAGTAATATTCTCTCAGTTTAGTAATATTCTCTCAGTTTAGTAATACTCTCTCGGGTTAGTAATACTCTCTTAGTTGAGTAATATTCTCTCAGTTTAGTAACACTCTCTCCATTTAGTAATACTCTCTCAAATTAGTGATACTCTCTCAGTTTAGTAATATTCTCTCAGTTTAGTAATATTCTCTCAGCTCTATCAGTTTAGTAATACTCTCTCAGTTTAGTAATATTCTCTCAGTTTAGTAATACTCTCTCAGTTTAGTAATATTCTCTCAGTTTAGTAATATTCTCTCAGCTCTCTCAGTTTAGTAATACTCTCTCAGTTTAGTAATATTCTCTCAGTTTAGTAATATTCTCTCAGTTTAGTAATGTTCTCTCAGTTTAGTAATATTCTCTCAGTTTAGTAATACTCTCTCAGTTTAGTAATATTCTCTCAGTTTTGTAATACTCTCTCAGCTCTCTCAGTTTAGTAATACTCTCTCAGTTTAGTAACACTCTCTCAGTTTAGTAATACCTTCTCAGTCTAGTAACACTCTCTCAGTTTAGTAACACTCTCGCAGTTTAGTAATACTCTATCAGTTTAGTAATACTCTCTCAGTTTAGTAATGTTCTCTCAGTTTAGTAATATTCTCTCAGTTTAGTAATACTCTCTTGGGTTAGTAATACTCTCTCAGTTTAGTAATACTCTCTCAGTCTTGTAATACTCTCTCAGCTCTCTCAGTTTAGTAATACTCTCTCAGTTTAGTAACACTCTCTCAGTTTAGTAATACTCTCTCAGTCTAGTAACACTCTCTCAGTTTAGTAACACTCTCTCAGGTTTGTAATACTCTCACAGTTGAGTAATAATCTCTCAGATTAGTAATACTCTCTCAGTTTAGTAATACTCTCTCAGTTTAGTAATACTCTCTCAGTTGAGTAATATTCTCTCAGTTTAGTAATATTCTCTCAGTTTAGTAATATTCTCTCAGCTCTCTCAGTTGAGTAATATTCTCTCAGTTGAGTAATATTCTCTCAGTTTAGTGATACTCTCTCAGTTGAGTTATACTCTCTCAGTTTAGTAATACTCTCTCAGTTGAGTAATACTCTCTCAGTTGAGTAATACTCTCTCAGGTTTGTAATTCTCTCACAGTTGAGTAATAATCTCTCAGTTTAGTAACACTCTCTCAGTTTAGTAATACTCTCTCAGTTGGGTAATACTCTCTCAGTTTAGTAATACTCTCTCAGTTGAGTAATATTCTCTCAGTTTAGTAACACTCTCTCAGTTTAGTAATACTCTCTCATTTGAGTAATACTCTCTCAGTTTAGTAATACTCTCTCAGTTTAGTAATACAATCTCAGTTGAGTAATACTCCCTCAGTGTTGTAATACTCTCTCAGTTGAGTAATATTCTCTCAGTTTAGTAATGCTCCCTCAGTTTAGTAATACTCTCTCAGTTGAGTAATATTCTCTCAGTTTAGTAATATTCTCTCAGCTCTATCAGTTTAGTAATACTCTCTCAGTTTAGTAATATTCTTTCAGTTTAGTAATACTCTCTCAGTTTAGTAATACTCTCTCAGTTTAGTAATATTCTCTCAGTTTAGTAATATTCTCTCAGTTTAGTAATATTCTCTCAGCTCTCTCAGTTTAGTAATATTCTCTCAGTTTAGTAATGTTCTCTCAGTTTAGTAATATTCTCTCAGTTTAGTAATACTCTCTTGGGTTAGTAATACTCTCTCAGTTTAGTAATATTCTCTCAGTTTAGTAATATTCTCTCAGTTTAGTAATACTCTCTCGGGTTAGTAATACTCTCTTAGTTGAGTAATATTCTCTCAGTTTAGTAACACTCTCTCCATTTAGTAATACTCTCTCAAATTAGTGATACTCTCTCAGTTTAGTAATATTCTCTCAGTTTAGTAATATTCTCTCAGCTCTATCAGTTTAGTAATACTCTCTCAGTTTAGTAATATTCTCTCAGTTTAGTAATACTCTCTCATTTTAGTAACACTCTCTCAGTTTAGTAATACTCTCTCAGTCTAGTAATACTCTCTCAGTTTAGTAACACTCTCTCAGTTTAGTAATGTTCTCTCAGTTTAGTAATATTCTCTAAGTTTAGTAATACTCTCTTGGGTTAGTAATACTCTCTCAGTTTAGTAAAACTCTCTCAGTTTAGTAATACTCTCTCAGTCTTGTAATACTCTCTCAGCTCTCTCAGTTTAGTAATACTCTCTCAGTTTAGTAACACTCTCTCAGTTTAGTAATACTCTCTCAGTCTAGTAACACTCTCTCAGTTTAGTAACACTCTCTCAGGTTTGTAATACTCTCACAGTTGAGTAATAATCTCTCAGTTTAGTAATATTCTCTCAGTTTAGTAATATTCTCTCAGTTTAGTAATACTCTCTCGGGTTAGTAATACTCTCTTAGTTGAGTAATATTCTCTCAGTTTAGTAACACTCTCTCCATTTAGTAATACTCTCTCAAATTAGTGATACTCTCTCAGTTTAGTAATATTCTCTCAGTTTAGTAATATTCTCTCAGCTCTATCAGTTTAGTAATACTCTCTCAGTTTAGTAATATTCTCTCAGTTTAGTAATACTCTCTCAGTTTAGTAATATTCTCTCAGTTTAGTAATATTCTCTCAGCTCTCTCAGTTTAGTAATACTCTCTCAGTTTAGTAATATTCTCTCAGTTTAGTAATATTCTCTCAGTTTAGTAATGTTCTCTCAGTTTAGTAATATTCTCTCAGTTTAGTAATACTCTCTTGGGTTAGTAATACTCTCTCAGTTTAGTAAAACTCTCTCAGTTTAGTTATACTCTCTCGGGTTAGTAATACTCTCTTAGTTGAGTAATATTCTCTCAGTTTAGTAACACTCTCTCCATTTAGTAATACTCTCTCAAATTAGTGATACTCTCTCAGTTTAGTAATATTCTCTCAGTTTAGTAATATTCTCTCAGCTCTATCAGTTTAGTAATACTCTCTCAGTTTAGTAATATTCTCTCAGTTTAGTAATACTCTCTCAGTTTAGTAATATTCTCTCAGTTTAGTAATATTCTCTCAGCTCTCTCAGTTTAGTAATACTCTCTCAGTTTAGTAATATTCTCTCAGTTTAGTAATATTCTCTCAGTTTAGTAATACTCTCTCGGGTTAGTAATACTCTCTTAGTTGAGTAATATTCTCTCAGTTTAGTAACACTCTCTCCATTTAGTAATACTCTCTCAAATTAGTGATACTCTCTCAGTTTAGTAATATTCTCTCAGTTTAGTAATATTCTCTCAGCTCTATCAGTTTAGTAATACTCTCTCAGTTTAGTAATATTCTCTCAGTTTAGTAATACTCTCTCAGTTTAGTAATACTCTCTCAGTTTAGTAATATTCTCTCAGTTTAGTAATACTCTCTCAGTTTAGTAATATTCTCTCAGTTTAGTAATGTTCTCTCAGTTTAGTAATATTCTCTCAGTTTAGTAATACTCTCTCAGTTTAGTAATACTCTCTCAGTCTTGTAATACTCTCTCAGCTCTCTCAGTCTAGTAATACTCTCTCAGTTTAGTAACACTCTCTCAGTTTAGTAATACCTTCTCAGTCTAGTAACACTCTCTCAGTTTAGTAACACTCTCGCAGTTTAGTAATACTCTATCAGTTTAGTAATACTCTCTCAGTTTAGTAATGTTCTCTCAGTTTAGTAATATTCTCTCAGTTTAGTAATACTCTCTTGGGTTAGTAATACTCTCTCAGTTTAGTAATACTCTCTCAGTCTTGTAATACTCTCTCAGCTCTCTCAGTTTAGTAATACTCTCTCAGTTTAGTAACACTCTCTCAGTTTAGTAATACTCTCTCAGTCTAGTAACACTCTCTCAGTTTAGTAACACTCTCTCAGGTTTGTAATACTCTCACAGTTGAGTAATAATCTCTCAGATTAGTAATACTCTCTCAGTTTAGTAATACTCTCTCAGTTTAGTAATACTCTCTCAGTTGAGTAATATTCTCTCAGTTTAGTAATATTCTCTCAGTTTAGTAATATTCTCTCAGCTCTCTCAGTTGAGTAATATTCTCTCAGTTGAGTAATATTCTCTCAGTTTAGTGATACTCTCTCAGTTTAGTAATACTCTCTCAGTTTAGTAATACTCTCTCAGTTTAGTAATACTCTCTCAGTTGAGTAATACTCTCTCAGTTGAGTAATACTCTCTCAGGTTTGTAATTCTCTCACAGTTGAGTAATAATCTCTCAGTTTAGTAACACTCTCTCAGTTTAGTAATACTCTCTCAGTTGGGTAATACTCTCTCAGTTTAGTAATACTCTCTCAGTTGAGTAATATTCTCTCAGTTTAGTAACACTCTCTCAGTTTAGTAATACTCTCTCATTTGAGTAATACTCTCTCAGTTTAGTAATACTCTCTCAGTTTAGTAATACAATCTCAGTTGAGTAATACTCCCTCAGTGTTGTAATACTCTCTCAGTTGAGTAATATTCTCTCAGTTTAGTAATGCTCCCTCAGTTTAGTAATACTCTCTCAGTTGAGTAATATTCTCTCAGTTTAGTAATATTCTCTCAGCTCTATCAGTTTAGTAATACTCTCTCAGTTTAGTAATATTCTTTCAGTTTAGTAATACTCTCTCAGTTTAGTAATACTCTCTCAGTTTAGTAATATTCTCTCAGTTTAGTAATATTCTCTCAGTTTAGTAATATTCTCTCAGCTCTCTCAGTTTAGTAATATTCTCTCAGTTTAGTAATGTTCTCTCAGTTTAGTAATATTCTCTCAGTTTAGTAATACTCTCTTGGGTTAGTAATACTCTCTCAGTTTAGTAATATTCTCTCAGTTTAGTAATATTCTCTCAGTTTAGTAATACTCTCTCGGGTTAGTAATACTCTCTTAGTTGAGTAATATTCTCTCAGTTTAGTAACACTCTCTCCATTTAGTAATACTCTCTCAAATTAGTGATACTCTCTCAGTTTAGTAATACTCTCTCAGTTTAGTAATACTCTCTCAGTCTTAGTAATACTCTCTCAGTTTAGTAATACTCTCTCAGTTTAGTAATACTCTCTCATTTTAGTAATACTCTCTCAGTTTAGTAATACTCTCTCAGTTTAGTAATACTCTCTCAGTTTAGTAATACTCTCTCAGTTTAGTAATGTTCTCTCAGTTTAGTAATATTCTCTAAGTTTAGTAATACTCTCTTGGGTTAGTAATACTCTCTCAGTTTAGTAAAACTCTCTCAGTTTAGTAATACTCTCTCAGTCTTGTAATACTCTCTCAGCTCTCTCAGTTTAGTAATACTCTCTCAGTTTAGTAACACTCTCTCAGTTTAGTAATACTCTCTCAGTCTAGTAACACTCTCTCAGTTTAGTAACACTCTCTCAGGTTTGTAATACTCTCACAGTTGAGTAATAATCTCTCAGTTTAGTAATACTCTCTCAGTTTAGTAATACTCTCTCAGTTTAGTAATACTCTCTCAGTTTAGTAATATTCTCTCAGTTTAGTAATATTCTCTCAGCTCTCTCAGTTTAAATACTCTCTCAGTTTACTAATATTCTCTCAGTTTAGTAATACTCTCTCAGTTTAGTAATATTCTATCAGTTTAGTAATATTCTCTCAGTTTAGTAATACTCTCTCGGGTTAGTAATACTCTCTTAGTTGAGTAATATTCTCTCAGTTTAGTAACACTCTCTCCTTTTAGTAATACTCTCTCAAATTAGTGATACTCTCTCAGTTGAGTAATATTCTCTCAGTTTAGTAATATTCTCTCAGCTCTCTCAGTTTAGTAATACTCTCTCAGTTTAGTAATATTCTCTCAGTTTAGTAATACTCTCTCAGTTTAGTAATATTCTCTCAGTTTAGTAATATTCTCTCAGCTCTCTCAGTTTAGTAATACTCTCTCAGTTTAGTAATATTCTCTCAGTTTAGTAATATTCTCTCAGTTTAGTAATGTTCTCTCAGTTTAGTAATATTCTCTCAGTTTAGTAATACTCTCTTGGGTTAGTAATACTCTCTCAGTTTAGTAAAACTCTCTCAGTTTAGTAATACTCTCTCAGTCTTGTAATACTCTCTCAGCTCTCTCAGTTTAGTAACACTCTCTCAGTTTAGTAATACTCTCTCAGTCTAGTAATACTCTCTCAGTTTAGTAACACTCTCTCAGTTTAGTAATACTCTCTCAGTCTAGTAATACTCTCTCAGTTTAGTAACACTCTCTCAGTTTAGTAATACTCTCTCAGTCTAGTAACACTCTCTCAGTTTAGTAACACTCTCACAGTTTAGTAATACTCTATTAGTTTAGTAATACTCTCTCAGTTTAGTAATGTTCTCTCAGTTTAGTAATATTCTCTCAGTTTAGTAATACTCTCTTGGGTTAGTAATACTCTCTCAGTTTAGTAATACTCTCTCAGTTTAGTAATACTCTCTCAGTCTTGTAATACTCTCTCAGCTCTCTCAGTTTAGTAATACTCTCTCAGTTTAGTAACACTCTCTCAGTTTAGTAATACTCTCTCAGTCTAGTAACACTCTCTCAGTTTAGTAACACTCTCTCAGGTTTGTAATACTCTCACAGTTGAGTAATAATCTCTCAGTTTAGTAATACTCTCTCAGTTTAGTAATACTCTCTCAGTTTAGTAATACTCTCTCAGTTGAGTAATATTCTCTCAGTTTAGTAATATTCTCTCAGCTCTCTCAGTTTAGTAATACTCTCTCAGTTTACTAATATTCTCTCAGTTTAGTAATACTCTCTCAGTTTAGTAATATTCTCTCAGTTTAGTAATATTCTCTCAGTTTAGTAATACTCTCTCGGGTTAGTAATACTCTCTTAGTTGAGTAATATTCTCTCAGTTTAGTAACACTCTCTCCATTTAGTAATACTCTCTCAAATTAGTGATACTCTCTCAGTTTAGTAATATTCTCTCAGCTCTCTCAGTTTAGTAATACTCTCTCAGTTTACTAATATTCTCTCAGTTTAGTAATACTCTCTCAGTTTAGTAATATTCTCTCAGTTTAGTAATATTCTCTCAGTTTAGTAATACTCTCTCGGGTTAGTAATACTCTCTTAGTTGAGTAATACTCTCTCAAATTAGTGATACTCTCTCAGTTTAGTAATATTCTCTCAGTTTAGTAACACTCTGTCCATTTAGTAATACTCTCTCAAATTAGTGATACTCTCTCAGTTTAGTAATATTCTCTCAGTTTAGTAATATTCTCTCAGCTCTCTCAGTTTAGTAATACTCTCTCAGTTTAGTAATATTCTCTCAGTTTAGTAATATTCTCTCAGTTTAGTAATACTCTCTCGGGTTAGTAATACTCTCTTAGTTGAGTAATATTCTCTCAGTTTAGTAACACTCTCTCCATTTAGTAATACTCTCTCAAATTAGTGATACTCTCTCAGTTTAGTAATATTCTCTCAGTTTAGTAATATTCTCTCAGCTCTATCAGTTTAGTAATACTCTCTCAGTTTAGTAATATTCTCTCAGTTTAGTAATACTCTCTCAGTTTAGTAATATTCTCTCAGTTTAGTAATATTCTCTCAGCTCTCTCAGTTTAGTAATACTCTCTCAGTTTAGTAATATTCTCTCAGTTTAGTAATATTCTCTCAGTTTAGTAATGTTCTCTCAGTTTAGTAATATTCTCTCAGTTTAGTAATACTCTCTTGGGTTAGTAATACTCTCTCAGTTTAGTAAAACTCTCTCAGTTTAGTTATACTCTCTCGGGTTAGTAATACTCTCTTAGTTGAGTAATATTCTCTCAGTTTAGTAACACTCTCTCCATTTAGTAATACTCTCTCAAATTAGTGATACTCTCTCAGTTTAGTAATATTCTCTCAGTTTAGTAATATTCTCTCAGCTCTATCAGTTTAGTAATACTCTCTCAGTTTAGTAATATTCTCTCAGTTTAGTAATACTCTCTCAGTTTAGTAATATTCTCTCAGTTTAGTAATATTCTCTCAGCTCTCTCAGTTTAGTAATACTCTCTCAGTTTAGTAATATTCTCTCAGTTTAGTAATATTCTCTCAGTTTAGTAATACTCTCTCGGGTTAGTAATACTCTCTTAGTTGAGTAATATTCTCTCAGTTTAGTAACACTCTCTCCATTTAGTAATACTCTCTCAAATTAGTGATACTCTCTCAGTTTAGTAATATTCTCTCAGTTTAGTAATATTCTCTCAGCTCTATCAGTTTAGTAATACTCTCTCAGTTTAGTAATACTCTCTCAGTTTAGTAATATTCTCTCAGTTTAGTAATATTCTCTCAGCTCTCTCAGTTTAGTAATACTCTCTCAGTTTAGTAATATTCTCTCAGTTTAGTAATATTCTCTCAGTTTAGTAATGTTCTCTCAGTTTAGTAATATTCTCTCAGTTTAGTAATACTCTCTCAGTTTAGTAATATTCTCTCAGTTTAGTAATACTCTCTCGGGTTAGTAATACTCTCTTAGTTGAGTAATATTCTCTCAGTTTAGTAACACTCTCTCCATTTAGTAATACTCTCTCAAATTAGTGATACTCTCTCAGTTTAGTAATATTCTCTCAGTTTAGTAATATTCTCTCAGCTCTATCAGTTTAGTAATACTCTCTCAGTTTAGTAATATTCTCTCAGTTTAGTAATACTCTCTCAGTTTAGTAATATTCTCTCAGTTTAGTAATATTCTCTCAGCTCTCTCAGTTTAGTAATACTCTCTCAGTTTAGTAATATTCTCTCAGTTTAGTAATATTCTCTCAGTTTAGTAATGTTCTCTCAGTTTAGTAATATTCTCTCAGTTTAGTAATACTCTCTTGGGTTAGTAATACTCTCTCAGTTTAGTAAAACTCTCTCAGTTTAGTTATACTCTCTCGGGTTAGTAATACTCTCTTAGTTGAGTAATATTCTCTCAGTTTAGTAACACTCTCTCCATTTAGTAATACTCTCTCAAATTAGTGATACTCTCTCAGTTTAGTAATATTCTCTCAGTTTAGTAATATTCTCTCAGCTCTATCAGTTTAGTAATACTCTCTCAGTTTAGTAATATTCTCTCAGTTTAGTAATACTCTCTCAGTTTAGTAATATTCTCTCAGTTTAGTAATATTCTCTCAGCTCTCTCAGTTTAGTAATACTCTCTCAGTTTAGTAATATTCTCTCAGTTTAGTAATATTCTCTCAGTTTAGTAATACTCTCTCGGGTTAGTAATACTCTCTTAGTTGAGTAATATTCTCTCAGTTTAGTAACACTCTCTCCATTTAGTAATACTCTCTCAAATTAGTGATACTCTCTCAGTTTAGTAATATTCTCTCAGTTTAGTAATATTCTCTCAGCTCTATCAGTTTAGTAATACTCTCTCAGTTTAGTAATATTCTCTCAGTTTAGTAATACTCTCTCAGTTTAGTAATATTCTCTCAGTTTAGTAATATTCTCTCAGCTCTCTCAGTTTAGTAATACTCTCTCAGTTTAGTAATATTCTCTCAGTTTAGTAATATTCTCTCAGTTTAGTAATGTTCTCTCAGTTTAGTAATATTCTCTCAGTTTAGTAATACTCTCTCAGTTTAGTAATACTCTCTCAGTCTTGTAATACTCTCTCAGCTCTCTCAGTCTAGTAATACTCTCTCAGTTTAGTAACACTCTCTCAGTTTAGTAATACTCTCTCAGTCTAGTAATACTCTCTCAGTTTAGTAACACTCTCTCAGTTTAGTAATACTCTCTCAGTTTAGTAATATTCTCTCAGTTTAGTAATGTTCTCTCAGTTTAGTAATATTCTCTCAGTTTAGTAATACTCTCTTGGGTTAGTAATACTCTCTCAGTTTAGTAATACTCTCTCAGTCTTGTAATACTCTCTCAGCTCTCTCAGTTTAGTAATACTCTCTCAGTTTAGTAACACTCTCTCAGTTTAGTAATACTCTCTCAGTCTAGTAACACTCTCTCAGTTTAGTAACACTCTCTCAGGTTTGTAATACTCTCACAGTTGAGTAATAATCTCTCAGATTAGTAATACTCTCTCAGTTTAGTAATACTCTCTCAGTTTAGTAATACTCTCTCAGTTGAGTAATATTCTCTCAGTTTAGTAATATTCTCTCAGTTTAGTAATATTCTCTCAGCTCTCTCAGTTGAGTAATATTCTCTCAGTTGAGTAATATTCTCTCAGTTTAGTGATACTCTCTCAGTTGAGTTATACTCTCTCAGTTTAGTAATACTCTCTCAGTTGAGTAATACTCTCTCAGTTGAGTAATACTCTCTCAGGTTTGTAATTCTCTCACAGTTGAGTAATAATCTCTCAGTTTAGTAACACTCTCTCAGTTTAGTAATACTCTCTCAGTTGGGTAATACTCTCTCAGTTTAGTAATACTCTCTCAGTTGAGTAATATTCTCTCAGTTTAGTAACACTCTCTCAGTTTAGTAATACTCTCTCATTTGAGTAATACTCTCTCAGTTTAGTAATACTCTCTCAGTTTAGTAATACAATCTCAGTTGAGTAATACTCCCTCAGTGTTGTAATACTCTCTCAGTTGAGTAATATTCTCTCAGTTTAGTAATGCTCCCTCAGTTTAGTAATACTCTCTCAGTTGAGTAATATTCTCTCAGTTTAGTAATATTCTCTCAGCTCTATCAGTTTAGTAATACTCTCTCAGTTTAGTAATATTCTTTCAGTTTAGTAATACTCTCTCAGTTTAGTAATACTCTCTCAGTTTAGTAATATTCTCTCAGTTTAGTAATATTCTCTCAGTTTAGTAATATTCTCTCAGCTCTCTCAGTTTAGTAATATTCTCTCAGTTTAGTAATGTTCTCTCAGTTTAGTAATATTCTCTCAGTTTAGTAATACTCTCTTGGGTTAGTAATACTCTCTCAGTTTAGTAATATTCTCTCAGTTTAGTAATATTCTCTCAGTTTAGTAATACTCTCTCGGGTTAGTAATACTCTCTTAGTTGAGTAATATTCTCTCAGTTTAGTAACACTCTCTCCATTTAGTAATACTCTCTCAAATTAGTGATACTCTCTCAGTTTAGTAATATTCTCTCAGTTTAGTAATATTCTCTCAGCTCTATCAGTTTAGTAATACTCTCTCAGTTTAGTAATATTCTCTCAGTTTAGTAATACTCTCTCATTTTAGTAATATTCTCTCAGTTTAGTAATATTCTCTCAGCTCTCTCAGTTTAGTAATACTCTCTCAGTTTAGTAATATTCTCTCAGTTTAGTAATATTCTCTCAGTTTAGTAATACTCTCTCGGGTTAGTAATACTCTCTTAGTTGAGTAATATTCTCTCAGTTTAGTAACACTCTCTCCATTTAGTAATACTCTCTCAAATTAGTGATACTCTCTCAGTTTAGTAATATTCTCTCAGTTTAGTAATATTCTCTCAGCTCTATCAGTTTAGTAATACTCTCTCAGTTTAGTAATATTCTCTCAGTTTAGTAATACTCTCTCAGTTTAGTAATATTCTCTCAGTTTAGTAATATTCTCTCAGCTCTCTCAGTTTAGTAATACTCTCTCAGTTTAGTAATATTCTCTCAGTTTAGTAATATTCTCTCAGTTTAGTAATGTTCTCTCAGTTTAGTAATATTCTCTCAGTTTAGTAATACTCTCTCAGTTTAGTAATACTCTCTCAGTCTTGTAATACTCTCTCAGCTCTCTCAGTCTAGTAATACTCTCTCAGTTTAGTAACACTCTCTCAGTTTAGTAATACCTTCTCAGTCTAGTAACACTCTCTCAGTTTAGTAACACTCTCGCAGTTTAGTAATACTCTATCAGTTTAGTAATACTCTCTCAGTTTAGTAATGTTCTCTCAGTTTAGTAATATTCTCTCAGTTTAGTAATACTCTCTTGGGTTAGTAATACTCTCTCAGTTTAGTAATACTCTCTCAGTCTTGTAATACTCTCTCAGCTCTCTCAGTTTAGTAATACTCTCTCAGTTTAGTAACACTCTCTCAGTTTAGTAATACTCTCTCAGTCTAGTAACACTCTCTCAGTTTAGTAACACTCTCTCAGGTTTGTAATACTCTCACAGTTGAGTAATAATCTCTCAGATTAGTAATACTCTCTCAGTTTAGTAATACTCTCTCAGTTTAGTAATACTCTCTCAGTTGAGTAATATTCTCTCAGTTTAGTAATATTCTCTCAGTTTAGTAATATTCTCTCAGCTCTCTCAGTTGAGTAATATTCTCTCAGTTGAGTAATATTCTCTCAGTTTAGTGATACTCTCTCAGTTGAGTTATACTCTCTCAGTTTAGTAATACTCTCTCAGTTGAGTAATACTCTCTCAGTTGAGTAATACTCTCTCAGGTTTGTAATTCTCTCACAGTTGAGTAATAATCTCTCAGTTTAGTAACACTCTCTCAGTTTAGTAATACTCTCTCAGTTGGGTAATACTCTCTCAGTTTAGTAATACTCTCTCAGTTGAGTAATATTCTCTCAGTTTAGTAACACTCTCTCAGTTTAGTAATACTCTCTCATTTGAGTAATACTCTCTCAGTTTAGTAATACTCTCTCAGTTTAGTAATACAATCTCAGTTGAGTAATACTCCCTCAGTGTTGTAATACTCTCTCAGTTGAGTAATATTCTCTCAGTTTAGTAATGCTCCCTCAGTTTAGTAATACTCTCTCAGTTGAGTAATATTCTCTCAGTTTAGTAATATTCTCTCAGCTCTATCAGTTTAGTAATACTCTCTCAGTTTAGTAATATTCTTTCAGTTTAGTAATACTCTCTCAGTTTAGTAATACTCTCTCAGTTTAGTAATATTCTCTCAGTTTAGTAATACTCTCTCAGTTTAGTAATACTCTCTCAGTTTAGTAATATTCTCTCAGTTTAGTAATGTTCTCTCAGTTTAGTAATATTCTCTCAGTTTAGTAATACTCTCTTGGGTTAGTAATACTCTCTCAGTTTAGTAATATTCTCTCAGTTTAGTAATATTCTCTCAGTTTAGTAATACTCTCTCGGGTTAGTAATACTCTCTTAGTTGAGTAATATTCTCTCAGTTTAGTAACACTCTCTCCATTTAGTAATACTCTCTCAAATTAGTGATACTCTCTCAGTTTAGTAATATTCTCTCAGTTTAGTAATATTCTCTCAGCTCTATCAGTTTAGTAATACTCTCTCAGTTTAGTAATATTCTCTCAGTTTAGTAATACTCTCTCATTTTAGTAATATTCTCTCAGTTTAGTAATATTCTCTCAGCTCTCTCAGTTTAGTAATACTCTCTCAGTTTAGTAATATTCTCTCAGTTTAGTAATATTCTCTCAGTTTAGTAATACTCTCTCAGGTTAGTAATACTCTCTTAGTTGAGTAATATTCTCTCAGTTTAGTAACACTCTCTCCATTTAGTAATACTCTCTCAAATTAGTAATACTCTCTCAGTTTAGTAATATTCTCTCAGTTTAGTAATATTCTCTCAGCTCTATCAGTTTAGTAATACTCTCTCAGTTTAGTAATATTCTCTCAGTTTAGTAATACTCTCTCAGTTTAGTAATATTCTCTCAGTTTAGTAATATTCTCTCAGCTCTCTCAGTTTAGTAATACTCTCTCAGTTTAGTAATATTCTCTCAGTTTAGTAATATTCTCTCAGTTTAGTAATGTTCTCTCAGTTTAGTAATATTCTCTCAGTTTAGTAATACTCTCTCAGTTTAGTAATACTCTCCCAGTCTTGTAATACTCTCTCAGCTCTCTCAGTCTAGTAATACTCTCTCAGTTTAGTAACACTCTCTCAGTTTAGTAATACTCTCTCAGTTTAGTAACACACTCTCAGTTTAGTAACACTCTCTCAGTTTAGTAATACTCTCTCAGTTTAGTAATACTCTCTCAGTTTAGTAATACTCTCTCAGTTTAGTAATACTCTCTCAGTTTAGTAATACTCTCTTGGGTTAGTAATACTCTCTCAGTTTAGTAATACTCTCTCAGTCTTGTAATACTCTCTCAGCTCTCTCAGTTTAGTAATACTCTCTCAGTTTAGTAACACTCTCTCAGTTTAGTAATACTCTCTCAGTCTAGTAACACTCTCTCAGTTTAGTAACACTCTCTCAGGTTTGTAATACTCTCACAGTTGAGTAATAATCTCTCAGATTAGTAATACTCTCTCAGTTTAGTAATACTCTCTCAGTTTAGTAATACTCTCTCAGTTGAGTAATATTCTCTCAGTTTAGTAATATTCTCTCAGTTTAGTAATATTCTCTCAGCTCTCTCAGTTGAGTAATATTCTCTCAGTTGAGTAATATTCTCTCAGTTTAGTGATACTCTCTCAGTTGAGTTATACTCTCTCAGTTTAGTAATACTCTCTCAGTTGAGTAATACTCTCTCAGTTGAGTAATACTCTCTCAGGTTTGTAATTCTCTCACAGTTGAGTAATAATCTCTCAGTTTAGTAACACTCTCTCAGTTTAGTAATACTCTCTCAGTTGGGTAATACTCTCTCAGTTTAGTAATACTCTCTCAGTTGAGTAATATTCTCTCAGTTTAGTAACACTCTCTCAGTTTAGTAATACTCTCTCATTTGAGTAATACTCTCTCAGTTTAGTAATACTCTCTCAGTTTAGTAATACAATCTCAGTTGAGTAATACTCCCTCAGTGTTGTAATACTCTCTCAGTTGAGTAATATTCTCTCAGTTTAGTAATGCTCCCTCAGTTTAGTAATACTCTCTCAGTTGAGTAATATTCTCTCAGTTTAGTAATATTCTCTCAGCTCTATCAGTTTAGTAATACTCTCTCAGTTTAGTAATATTCTTTCAGTTTAGTAATACTCTCTCAGTTTAGTAATACTCTCTCAGTTTAGTAATATTCTCTCAGTTTAGTAATATTCTCTCAGTTTAGTAATATTCTCTCAGCTCTCTCAGTTTAGTAATATTCTCTCAGTTTAGTAATGTTCTCTCAGTTTATTAATATTCTCTCAGTTTAGTAATACTCTCTTGGGTTAGTAATACTCTCTCAGTTTAGTAATATTCTCTCAGTTTAGTAATATTCTCTCAGTTTAGTAATACTCTCTCGGGTTAGTAATACTCTCTTAGTTGAGTAATATTCTCTCAGTTTAGTAACACTCTCTCCATTTAGTAATACTCTCTCAAATTAGTGATACTCTCTCAGTTTAGTAATATTCTCTCAGTTTAGTAATATTCTCTCAGCTCTATCAGTTTAGTAATACTCTCTCAGTTTAGTAATATTCTCTCAGTTTAGTAATACTCTCTCATTTTAGTAATATTCTCTCAGTTTAGTAATACTCTCTCAGTTCTCAGTAATACTCTCTCAGTTTAGTAATATTCTCTCAGTTTAGTAATATTCTCTCAGTTTAGTAATACTCTCTCGGGTTAGTAATACTCTCTTAGTTGAGTAATATTCTCTCAGTTTAGTAACACTCTCTCCATTTAGTAATACTCTCTCAAATTAGTGATACTCTCTCAGTTTAGTAATATTCTCTCAGTTTAGTAATATTCTCTCAGCTCTATCAGTTTAGTAATACTCTCTCAGTTTAGTAATATTCTCTCAGTTTAGTAATACTCTCTCAGTTTAGTAATATTCTCTCAGTTTAGTAATATTCTCTCAGCTCTCTCAGTTTAGTAATACTCTCTCAGTTTAGTAATATTCTCTCAGTTTAGTAATATTCTCTCAGTTTAGTAATGTTCTCTCAGTTTAGTAATATTCTCTCAGTTTAGTAATACTCTCTCAGTTTAGTAATACTCTCTCAGTCTTGTAATACTCTCTCAGCTCTCTCAGTTTAGTAATACTCTCTCAGTTTAGTAACACTCTCTCAGTTTAGTAATACTCTCTCAGTCTAGTAATACTCTCTCAGTTTAGTAATACTCTCTCAGTTTAGTAATACCTTCTCAGTCTAGTAACACTCTCTCAGTTTAGTAACACTCTCGCAGTTTAGTAATACTCTCTCAGTTTAGTAATACTCTCTCAGTTTAGTAATGTTCTCTCAGTTTAGTAATATTCTCTCAGTTTAGTAATACTCTCTTGGGTTAGTAATACTCTCTCAGTTTAGTAATACTCTCTCAGTCTTGTAATACTCTCTCAGCTCTCTCAGTTTAGTAATACTCTCTCAGTCTAGTAACACTCTCTCAGTTTAGTAACACTCTCTCAGGTTTGTAATACTCTCACAGTTGAGTAATAATCTCTCAGATTAGTAATACTCTCTCAGTTTAGTAATACTCTCTCAGTTTAGTAATACTCTCTCAGTTGAGTAATATTCTCTCAGTTTAGTAATATTCTCTCAGTTTAGTAATATTCTCTCAGCTCTCTCAGTTGAGTAATATTCTCTCAGTTGAGTAATATTCTCTCAGTTTAGTGATACTCTCTCAGTTGAGTTATACTCTCTCAGTTTAGTATTACTCTCTCAGTTGAGTAATACTCTCTCAGTTGAGTAATACTCTCTCAGGTTTGTAATACTCTCACAGTTGAGTAATAATCTCTCAGTTTAGTAACACTCTCTCAGTTTAGTAATACTCTCTCAGTTGGGTAATACACTCTCAGTTTAGTAACACTCTCGCAGTTTAGTAACACTCTCGCAGTTTAGTAATACTCTATCAGTTTAGTAATACTCTCTCAGTTTAGTAATGTTCTCTCAGTTTAGTAATATTCTCTCAGTTTAGTAATACTCTCTTGGGTTAGTAATACTCTCTCAGTTTAGTAATACTCTCTCAGTCTTGTAATACTCTCTCAGCTCTCTCAGTTTAGTAATACTCTCTCAGTTTAGTAACACTCTCTCAGTTTAGTAATACTCTCTCAGTCTAGTAACACTCTCTCAGTTTAGTAACACTCTCTCAGGTTTGTAATACTCTCACAGTTGAGTAATAATCTCTCAGTTTAGTAATACTCTCTCAGTTTAGTAATACTCTCTCAGTTTAGTAATACTCTCTCAGTTTAGTAATACTCTCTCAGTTGAGTAATATTCTCTCAGTTTAGTAATATTCTCTCAGTTTAGTAATATTCTCTCAGCTCTCTCAGTTGAGTAATATTCTCTCAGTTGAGTAATATTCTCTCAGTTTAGTGATACTCTCTCAGTTGAGTTATACTCTCTCAGTTTAGTAATACTCTCTCAGTTGAGTAATACTCTCTCAGTTGAGTAATACTCTCTCAGGTTTGTAATACTCTCACAGTTGAGTAATAATCTCTCAGTTTAGTAACACTCTCTCAGTTTAGTAATACTCTCTCAGTTGGGTAATACTCTCTCAGTTTAGTAATACTCTCTCAGTTGAGTAATATTCTCTCAGTTTAGTAATACTCTCTCAGTTTAGTAATACTCTCTCAGTTGAGTAATACTCTCTCAGTTTAGTAATACTCTCTCAGTTTAGTAATACTCTCTCAGTTTAGTAATACTCTCTCAGTTTTGTAATACTCTCTCAGTTTAGTAATATTCTCTCAGTTTAGTAATGCTCTCTCAGTTTAGTAATATTCTCTCAGTTTAGTAATATTCTCTCAGTTTAGTAATATTCTCTCATACTCTCTCAGTTTAGTAATATTCTTTCAGTTTAGTAATACTCTCTCAGTTTAGTAATACTCTCTCAGTTTAGTAATATTCTCTCAGTTTAGTAATATTCTCTCAGTTTAGTAATATTCTCTCAGCTCTCTCAGTTTAGTAATATTCTCTCAGTTTAGTAATGTTCTCTCAGTTTAGTAATATTCTCTCAGTTTAGTAATACTCTCTTGGGTTAGTAATACTCTCTCAGTTTAGTAATATTCTCTCAGTTTAGTAATATTCTCTCAGTTTAGTAATACTCTCTCGGGTTAGTAATACTCTCTTAGTTGAGTAATATTCTTTCAGTTTAGTAACACTCTCTCCATTTAGTAATACTCTCTCAAATTAGTGATACTCTCTCAGTTTAGTAATATTCTCTCAGTTTAGTAATATTCTCTCAGTTTAGTAATATTCTCTCAGTTTAGTAATACTCTCTCATTTTAGTAATATTCTCTCAGTTTAGTAATATTCTCTCAGCTCTCTCAGTTTAGTAATACTCTCTCAGTTTAGTAATATTCTCTCAGTTTAGTAATATTCTCTCAGTTTAGTAATACTCTCTCGGGTTAGTAATACTCTCTTAGTTGAGTAATATTCTCTCAGTTTAGTAACACTCTCTCCATTTAGTAATACTCTCTCAAATTAGTGATACTCTCTCAGTTTAGTAATATTCTCTCAGTTTAGTAATATTCTCTCAGCTCTATCAGTTTAGTAATACTCTCTCAGTTTAGTAATATTCTCTCAGTTTAGTAATACTCTCTCAGTTTAGTAATATTCTCTCAGTTTAGTAATATTCTCTCAGCTCTCTCAGTTTAGTAATACTCTCTCAGTTTAGTAATATTCTCTCAGTTTAGTAATATTCTCTCAGTTTAGTAATGTTCTCTCAGTTTAGTAATATTCTCTCAGTCTTGTAATACTCTCTCAGCTCTCTCAGTTTAGTAACACTCTCTCAGTTTAGTAATACTCTCTCAGTCTAGTAATACTCTCTCAGTCTAGTAATACTCTCTCAGTTTAGTAACACTCTCTCAGTTTAGTAATACCTTCTCAGTCTAGTAACACTCTCTCAGTTTAGTAACACTCTCGCAGTTTAGTAATACTCTATCAGTTTAGTAATACTCTCTCAGTTTAGTAATGTTCTCTCAGTTTAGTAATATTCTCTCAGTTTAGTAATACTCTCTTGGGTTAGTAATACTCTCTCAGTTTAGTAATACTCTCTCAGTCTTGTAATACTCTCTCAGCTCTCTCAGTTTAGTAATACTCTCTCAGTTTAGTAACACTCTCTCAGTTTAGTAATACTCTCTCAGTCTAGTAACACTCTCTCAGTTTAGTAACACTCTCTCAGGTTTGTAATACTCTCACAGTTGAGTAATAATCTCTCAGATTAGTAATACTCTCTCAGTTTAGTAATACTCTCTCAGTTTAGTAATACTCTCTCAGTTGAGTAATATTCTCTCAGTTTAGTAATATTCTCTCAGTTTAGTAATATTCTCTCAGCTCTCTCAGTTGAGTAATATTCTCTCAGTTGAGTAATATTCTCTCAGTTTAGTGATACTCTCTCAGTTGAGTTATACTCTCTCAGTTTAGTAATACTCTCTCAGTTGAGTAATACTCTCTCAGTTGAGTAATACTCTCTCAGGTTTGTAATTCTCTCACAGTTGAGTAATAATCTCTCAGTTTAGTAACACTCTCTCAGTTTAGTAATACTCTCTCAGTTGGGTAATACTCTCTCAGTTTAGTAATACTCTCTCAGTTGAGTAATATTCTCTCAGTTTAGTAACACTCTCTCAGTTTAGTAATACTCTCTCATTTGAGTAATACTCTCTCAGTTTAGTAATACTCTCTCAGTTTAGTAATACTCTCTCAGTTGAGTAATACTCCCTCAGTGTTGTAATACTCTCTCAGTTTAGTAATATTCTCTCAGTTTAGTAATGCTCTCTCAGTTTAGTAATACTCTCTCAGTTGAGTAATATTCTCTCAGTTTAGTAATATTCTCTCAGCTCTATCAGTTTAGTAATACTCTCTCAGTTTAGTAATATTCTTTCAGTTTAGTAATACTCTCTCAGTTTAGTAATACTCTCTCAGTTTAGTAATATTCTCTCAGTTTAGTAATATTCTCTCAGTTTAGTAATATTCTCTCAGCTCTCTCAGTTTAGTAATATTCTCTCAGTTTAGTAATGTTCTCTCAGTTTAGTAATATTCTCTCAGTTTAGTAATACTCTCTTGGGTTAGTAATACTCTCTCAGTTTAGTAAAACTCTCTCAGTTTAGTAATACTCTCTCAGTCTTGTAATACTCTCTCAGCTCTCTCAGTTTAGTAATACTCTCTCAGTTTAGTAACACTCTCTCAGTTTAGTAATACTCTCTCAGTCTAGTAATACTCTCTCAGTTTAGTAATACTCTCTCAGTTTAGTAATACTCTCTCAGTTGAGTAATACTCCCTCAGTGTTGTAATACTCTCTCAGTTGAGTAATATTCTCTCAGTTTAGTAACACTCTCTCAGTTTAGTAATATTCTCTCAGTTTAGTAATACTCTCTCATTTTAGTAATACTCTCTCAGTTGAGTAATATTCTCTCAGTTTAGTAATATTCTCTCAGTTTAGTAACACTCTCTCAGTTTAGTAATATTCTCTCGGGTTAGTAATATTCTCTCAGTTTAGTAAAACTCTCTCAGTTTAGTAATACTCTCTCAGTTTAGTAATATTTTCTCAGTTTAGTAATATTCTCTCAGCTCTCTCAGTTTAGTAATATTCTCTCAGTTTAGTA